>NW_027507748.1:392708190-392822209 GCF_037356315.1 Lithobates pipiens | reverse complement strand
TGAAAAAAAAATTCTTTACTTTTTTTGTCAGTACATATTCGGTGGCATTGATGGGCACTAATAGGCGGCATTGATAGACGGCACTGGTGGGCACTGATAGGTGACACGGATAGGCGGTACTGATGGGCATTGATGGGTGGCACTGATGGGCGACACTGATGGTCATTAAGCGACAACAGTGATGGGCATTGATGGGTGGCACTGATGGGCGACACTGATGGCCATTGAGCGACAACAGTGATGGGCATTGATGGGCAGCACTGATAGGCAGCACTGATTGCCAGCACTGACTAGCATCGCTAATGGGCACTGATTGGCGGCACTTGTGGGCAGCGGTGGGCACTGATTGGTGACACTATATTGCTATATTGTAATCAGGGCACTGATGATCAGTGCCCTGATTACATTCCTAGATGTCCCCCTGCGTGGAGATGCTGCCGATCTGCTCTCCTCACCACACACATGAGGAGAGACGAGGAGAGACAATTACTGGCATCTCCATGACGCGGCCGCGGACGCACGAGAGTGGCCGTTATGGGAAGCCAACATATGACGTCATCCCAGAACTAGAGCCTCACTGCCCCACCGTCATTTAACAGCGGGGCGGGTGGTAAGCAGTTAATCGACAATTGAGCGGTACCCAAATAAAATGTTTGTTCTTTTTTTCCCACAACTAGAGCTTTCTTTTGGTGGTATTTGATCATCTCTGCAGTTTTTATTTTTGCGCTATAAACAAAAAAAGGCCGAAAATTTTGAAAAAAAAAAAATATATTTTTTATATTGATTGGTTTGCACAAGTTATAGTGTCTACAAACTTTTTAACTAGTAATGGCTGTGATCAGTGACTTATAGTGGGATTTCGATATTGCGGTAGCCAAATGGGACACCTAACTGACACTTTTTGGGGACGAGTGACACAGTTATCAGTGCTAAATAAAATATGCATTGTCAGTGTACTAATGACACCCGCTGGGAAGGGGTTAGCATCAGGGGTGAACAAAGGGTTAACTGTGTGCCTAACCTGTGCTTACTCAGTGTGTGGGAGGTGCTTTGACTAGGGGAAGGCAAAGATCCGTGTTCCTGCTTTGCAGAAACACAGGATCAAAACCTTCCCTTCTGACAGAAAATTACAATCTGTCTTGTTTACCCGCCACTGGGCTCCCGCTGTGTGTGATCACAGCAGGAGCGCATTACCAGCGGCACGCCCCAGACCCAGAAGTGTCAGATCACATACTAAGTACGTGATCTGGCAAAGAGCGGCCACCCTGCCACAGTAAATGTATGGTGGGCAGTCTGCAAGTGGTTAATATTTGTTAGTATTTTTGTCCATTCAGTCCTGAAAGCTCTTCCACACAGCACAATCCTATCTAGCAGGCCAGAAGACCTCTTTATTTTGGTGCAGTTAAAGAATAGGTTACCTCAATATTTTATATTCCTGAAATGTGCTTGGTGTACCATGTACTTGTATAAAACAAAGTATCCTGTTCTCTTTGTATTGCTTCCTGCATGACATTCCTGGTGTTCCTGCCAGTCCCTCTGATTTCATATTAAAAACTGACCACAATAGGCAAGCGAACACAGCGTGGTCAGTTCTCTAGCTATGCTGGGAACTCAGCCTGCTCTCCTCCAATGATCAGGCTTGTCCTGACATGTCTATCTCCCATGCACAGCTATTCAATGGGAAGCAAGTACGTTGCTTCTCCTCCCCATAGCTCGTATGCAGCTAAAAACAGAGGGAACTTGATCACTTTTAAAAAAGGGGAAAAAAAGGTATTTATCATTTTTTTTTCTTTTTATATCTATACACAAATGTTTTGCCTTTCATTTCTATTTTAAACTAAATGGGTTGTTTTACAAGGTGATTGTTTACAATCACTTTACCTGACACTTTAAGTGGAAGTATAGCAAAATATTAACTAAGCCTAAACTTACTTCCACCCCCTATTCTAAGCCCATTTTAACTACCCTGTAAAGAAAAAAGTCTATACTTACCTATGCTATGGGCAATCCAGTTCGGTCACCTGACCAAGTCCCAGTGGCTGAATTCAGTGGAGAGATCTCCAACAACGCTGCAAAGCCTGGGCGATAATGTCACCCATAGACTTACTATGGGACATCTGTTGTTGGCTTTCCCTCCTCTACACTGAAGAGTCCACTATGACCCGATCATGTGACCGGACCCAAGCACCCTCAGAATAGGTAAGTATACAGATCTCCTATAGAATAAGCCTAGAATGGGGACTAAAATTCCACTTTAAAGCCCAACTCAGGGCACAATACCCTAAGGCCGCGTACACACGGGCGGATTGTCTGCCCAACTAAGTTCGTCAGACAATCCGACAGACAGTCCGTTCAACTTTTGAATGAACGGACTTGACCACACACGATGAGCAGACAGTCTGCCGAAAGCTTGCGCGATGACATGTACGGCACGTACGACGGGACTAGAAATTCGACGTCCAATACACTGCAATGCAACCTTCGGCGTGTAAATCCTTTCTGAGCATGCGCCATACTTAGTCCGTCCAACTTGCCTACACACGAGCGGACTGTCCGCTGAGACCAAGTTTGGACGGACAAAATTATGGAAATTCCGAAAGACTAAGTCAGTCAGACTGTCCGCTGAAAAAGTCAGCTGAAGCCCACACACGAGCGGATTGTCAGCTGAAACACGTTTCAGCGGACTAAGTTGGGCAGACAATCCGCCCGTGTGTACGCGGCCTTAGTATAGTTAGTCAAGCAACTATATGTAGCAAGGTCCCAGACCTAAAGGAGGCATAATGGTGACCTCCACATTCTTTAACTGAGTCCAACACATCTCTAAATATAACAAAGCATTAGGAGTCTGGCTGCACATGCTCAGTTTGGTGTGTATTGCTAGAGAGTTGTTTTTTTTCTTGGGAGAGTCCATGTGATCAGCACATGGCCAATCAGCACTGTCCAGGCAGGATCAGGGGAGAAAAAAAACTTCTCCTACAAGCTTAAAGGGTAAGTTCACCTTTACAGAAAAATCTGTAAGGTGAACTTACACAGGATCCCCTCCTCACCCCTCCCCGGTCCGCTGACCTGGACCACAGCAATCTCCTGTTCTTAGCCCTAGTACAGCCACGTCAGGAGTCTGGGGCTTAGAAATCCCCTCAGCATCCACACGTCTTCTCCCCAGCTGACAGGACGGGCTATGCGGGTTCTGATTGGTGATGGCGCCCACCAATTAGAATGCTATGAAATGTCCCTCCTGACGTGGTGCGCTTTGGACATTCAGCTGAGGGGATTTCTAAGCCCTGGACTCCTGACGTGGACATACCGTGGCTCAGAACGGGGAGATTGCCGTGGTCCAGGTCAGCAGGACTGGGGGGAGGGGGTGGAGGAGGGGGTCCTGTGTAAGTTCACCTTACAGATTTTTCTGTAAAGGTGAACTTATCCTTTAAAAAGACAGCAGTACAAGTCACAAGACTGCTATGGACTACTGAGGAGAATAGGTATTTAGCCATTTATATTTACTAAAGCTATTGCATTTCCATGTTCTGTGTACTGTGGAAGACCAGATATAGTGAATGCGGGTTCTGGGTTTAGTAACAATTTAAAGACCATCATATGACAAGATGCATCACATTGTCATTATTGACTTTTTATGGCTATGCACTGTATCATGAAAAGATTTTATGTAACATTATTGCATTTTAAGAGGAATGAATAAAGTGTTTTTTTTTTAAATTGAAACAAATGTTTTGCCTCAAAAGTCCCATTTGCAATTTGCCATTTTGCCTTTTTACTGGCACTTGCAATTTGATATATTTGGTATCTATTTTCTTGAAATGGCATCATCTTTTTTATGTTGCTAAAAATGTTGGTATTATATTTTGTTTGTGTGCAATAAAATGAAAGTATATTTCTGAAAATAAAAGTATCAATTATTCCAACTGCCATCATTTTATTCTATAGGCCCTCTGCTTTAACAAAATATATGTTTTAGGATTTTAAGTGCATTTTCATGTAAAAAAAAATTACATTTTAGAATGTAGCTCCTTGTTGCTCAGCCACTAGCAAGAATAACTGGCACTGCTGGGTATGGGTGGGCATGTGACCAGATCATCCTTTGTGGGGCTTGAAACTTGCAGCAAATTGCTAGATCTAACCACTGCTACATTATCAGGGCAGTAGGTTGCTGACACAGCAGATTTCAGTGATGGCTATGGAGGAGTAAGCAGCTTAGAGGGAGTGCGGGTAAGGTGAATATAACATGGTCAGGAGATGGATGCCCTTTGCTGAGACAATGTCACCTTGCTCTGCACAAGCAAGGTCTCAGTGTCTTTTTAATCCCAAAAGCAAATATTTATTACATTTCAGCTTTCCAATTGTTAGATGTGGTGGCTGCACTGGTTTTCTTTTTTGGGCTTTATTTCTACTATTTTCATCTGGTGATCCAGCCAGGAAGTCTGTTGTGTTTTTCAACAGAATAGCTCTCTTACAGTTACAAAGATGCAATAGTCCATTTACCACTGGCAGGGTGCTTAAAATCTTCAGCTTTTCGTATTTACATGTATAAAACCTTCATCCCAAAAGAAAGCTTTCCTTTATTTTCACCTTTTGATTCAGCCTGTAAGTTTATTGTTTTTCAACATGCTATTCTACAGATGTATCAGTTACAGGGTTAAGACAAACCATTTACCACTCACTGGAACAGTTGGTACAGTTCATAGAGGCCCCAACTAGAAATTATGCTCTGCTGGCCCTGGTAATCTCTAACCATGCAGAGATTATTACTAATGTTCATATAAAAGATCATCTGGGTAGCAGTGACCATAACATGATTTAATTTAGGGCTCTTTCACACCGTTTTAAGGCAGGGCAAATGAGGCAGCTGCCCCATCATTGTTGTGGGTCGCAAAGCAGCTGCCTCATACTTGCCAACTATTCCAGTTTAAATTCCCTTATCCCTTGAAGTTTTAGTCCCCAGCTGTCTCCCGATATCTCAGTGTAAAGTTCTGTTGCAGCTCTGCCCTATTGCCATGTACAGATTACTCCCCTGCAGACCCTGTGTTTATATGTAAATAACATGCATTGATATGTAAATCACAGCGGCATTAATATGTAAAAAGTTGCGGACTGCAGCTTTGATATGTAAATAGACGCGGCATTCATATGTATATCATGTCCCCCTGAGGTCATATCTACCATCACTTCTGCTGAATGCTGCAACTGGGGAGGTAAAGGAGCACGCTTGAAAGTCCAGCCTACAACTATAGTCATTAAGCCTAAGCGGTAAAGCACCACTATTTTTAACGGCATTTTACTATAGTTTTAACGGCGCTTTTTGGCCTCTAGCAGGAGCGCTTTTAACCCCCGCTTGCGGCTGATGAAGGGGTTAATATCGCCCGTGTAGCGACGATGCCGAAGTGCTTTGCAGGTGCTTGTATACACCACTCCTAAAGAGCCTCAAAGATGCTGCTTGCAGGACTTTTTTTAACGGGCTTTCACACTGGAGTGACAGGAGAGGCGATTTGCAGGCACTATTTTTAGCGCTAAAATGCCTGTAAAGCGCCTCAGTGTGAAAGTAACCTTAATGTTAGCTGTAAATAACAAGCACATTCTGAGAAGCTAAAAACACTTAAAGCTGAACTCCAGCTTTTGATACACTTAACATAATTTATTTGGGCAAGCTGGGCCCAAGCAAACTATGTCCCTCAGTAACATGTGAGGCCGCTGGATGTGCTGTATAAACTGTATGTAGCTGAGGGTACATACAGCAAACCTCACTGTGTTCCAGGTTTAAACCAAGACTTCCAGTCTCATAGCTAAAACATAGTAATGTCTATCTAATCGGCGCTCAGCCATTCAGAGAAAGCGATGTATTTCTGACTCTGCCAATCAGGGGAAGCTTTGTATTCATTGCTAGAATAAATAGCTCTCTCTGAATGGCTGAGTGCCAATCCGATAGACAATAATGTGTTCCAGGTATGAGAAGGAAGTCTCAGCTCAAACCCAGAACACAGTGTAGTATGCTGTATATAGGGTGTGATGCGTTTTATGTCAGGCATTGCATGAATGATTAATTATATTGAGTAATTTTTTGACCAGTCAAATTCTTTAAACACAAATCGATCAATATGAATAAAGACTAAATACATAAATAAATTAATAGATCTCATGCAACACTCACTAAGGTATATTGCTACGTATATGAATAGAACAAAAGGATTAATTTTGCCCTGTGGACAAAATAACCATATATATATATATATATATATATATATATATATATATATATATATATATATATATATATAACTAACTATCAGACAATAGTTTGTGTTTTACTGAGCCCAGCGGTTACTCCCCTGCAGAATGAGTAAGTAGTAAACCACGTAAAAATGGTATGCTACTATAGCGCAAAACAAGAAATGATTAAAATTGGAAAAACAAAAATAAAATGAAAGGAAAATCAAAATGGTTTTTATAATGGTGGAACAACAATCTAATGCCGCGTACACACAATCAGAATTTTGGTCGGAAAAAGCTCTGATGGTTTTTCCGATGGCATTCCGACAGGATTTCGCTCAAGCTGTCTTGCATACACACGGTCACACCAAATTCTGACCGTCAAGAACGTGGTAACATACACTACGACGAGCCGAGAAAATGAAGTTCAATGCTTCCGAGCATTGGAATTTCCAATCGGAATTTCCGATCGGAACTTTTTCCGACTGAAAAATTGAGAACATGCTCTCAATCTTTTACTGGCCGAAATTCTGCCAGCAAAAGTCCGATGGAGCATACACATCAGCGCATTTTCCAACCAAAAGCTCTCATCGGTCTTTTGCTGGCCGAATTTCCGATCGTGTGTGCATTAGTATCACAAGAAATCAATAATATGTATATCAAAATAAGCAAGGAATCATGGAAAGATCAATGTATTATAATTACTCTTTCAAAATGGCTGCTGGCTTACGATGGTCGTTACCAGAGTCCCCTTAAATGGCTGTCTTTCCAAAATGGCATTTCGTTAGGCTTTAGATGATGAGGTCTGATAATGAATGTCCCTCTGGATGAATAGGTGTGTGTATGGATAAATTTCCAAATTGCGTGTGTACTGTGGGTGGATGAAGTGTGTGTGATCTAGTGTGTCCCAGTGGCTTTCCATCCTTGTCCTATATACTGTTCTGGCCAATAAGCTCATACAAATTTTAATAAGCCTAGCCCAGAAGGTGGAACTTCTTTTCATTGGTTCATGCGGCTAAATATTAATTCATTGTTTGTTTAAGCATTTCCTCTCTTAGCCACCAAGTGTCATTATAGGACAAGGGATATTTGTTCTAAATTATACTTATAAATAATCTGTTATAAGAATGTTCACTTTTTCATGATACAGGCGTGCCCATGTGATATTTACATCATACGATATGATAACTGTGTCACTCGTCCCCAAAAAGTGTCCAAAGTGTATAATATTTAGGAGATCTGGTAATGCTAACATATGAGCATACATTTCTGATACAGCACTATTACAAATATGATCATATTGATTATGAAGAGGTGTTTTATCCATATATTATGATTATTTATACATCTATGGTAGGTGAAAAAAAAATAACTATATGGCAAATATATATGGGTCTATTATAAATCTTAACACAATAATTTGTATACTTAAACTATTATTACATGTAGGATAATTCTAATCAGATTAATACATCACTACATAACAAGATTCTTATTGTTACGCCAGCAGATAAGATCATGACCAAACTCATTTTAGGGGCTATGATAATTGAGGTTATAATCACATCATCATGCACGCTTATATTAGTTATATAGCTTCATAGTAGGTGAGGTTGAAAAAAAAGACAACAAGTCCAACCTATGTGTGTGATTACCGTATATACTCGAGTATAAGCCGAGATTTTCAGCCTCTTTTTTGAGGCTGAAAGTGCCCCCCTCGGCTTATACTCGAGTCATCGCCGTCTGCCTGCCCGATCAGCGTGTCGAGCAGACAGACGGTGGACATTCTACTATTCAAAAGCCGCGCCTCCGTCTGTGATAGGCGGAACACTCAATTTCCCAGCAGTCAGTGGTCCGCCTATCACGGACATCCGCTCATCCTCATACTACGGACGAGGATGAGAGGATGTCCGTGATAGGCGGAACACAGACTGCTGGGAAATTGAGTGTTCCGCCTATCACAGACGGAGGCGCGGCTTTTGAACAGAGGAATGGCCGCCGAGGCGCCGACGAAGAGCGGTGATCCTGGCATGGCAGAAGGACGGAGGCTCGGCACGGGACGGAGGCACGGGACGGAGGCACGGGACGGAGGCACGGGACACAGGCTCGGGACACAGGTAGGCTGGACACACAAGGCTGCACGGACACACACACAGGGATGGATGGACACACACACAGGGATGGATGGACACACACACAGGGATGGATGGATGGATGGATGGACACACACACAGGGATGGATGGATGGACACACACACAGGGATGGATGGATGGACACACACACAGGGATGGATGGACGGACACACACACAGGGATGGACGGACACACACACAGGGATGGACAGACACACACACAGGGATGGATGGATGGACACACACACAGGGATGGACGGACACACACACAGGGATGGACGGACACACACACAGGGATGGACGGACACACACACAGGGATGGATGGACACACAGGGATGGACGGACACACAGAGATGGACAGGCATGTCTCACCCTCGGCTTATACACGAGTCAATAAGTTTCCCAGTTTTTTGGGGGTAAATTGGGGGCCTCGGCTTATATTCGGGTCGGCCTATACTCGAGTATATACGGTATATGTCAGCATTACATTGCATATCCCTGTATGTTGCTGCCCTTCAGGTGCTTCTCTAATAGTTTTTTAAACTATCGATGCTCCCGCTGAAACCACCTCCCAGCCTGTGGAAGAGAATTCCACATCCTTGCCAGTCTTACAGTAAAGATCCCTCTACGCAGGTTAAGGTTAAACCTCTTTTCTTCAAATGTTAATCAGTGGCCACGTGCCTTATTACACTCCCTTCCGCTTTTATACCTAATGTGGGGTCATATGCCCTCTCAAACATCTCTTTTCCAGAGAGAATATATTCAGTGCGCTTCATAAATAATATACAACCAATTACACAACGTCTATGGGCCTTCCTTTATCTAGATGACAGCTCACTTCCTCATAGAAGGTTAATAGATTGGTTTGGCAAGAATGATTCTTCATGAATCCATGCTGATTACTGATCATAATACCATTTTCATTACTAAAATCTTGTATATAATCCCTTATCATCCCCTCCAAGTGCTTGCATACTATTGATGTTAGGCTAACTGGTCTGTAATTCCCAGGGATGTATTTTGGCCCTTTTAGTGCTACATTGGCTTTTCTCCAATCCGCTGGCACCATTGCAGTCAGTAGACTGTCAGTAAAAATTAGGAACAATGGTCTGACAATTACTTGACTGAGTTCCTTAATGACCCTCGGGTGCAAGCCATCTGGTCCCGATAACGTATTAATGTTACATTTTCCAAGTCTATGTCTAATTCTGTCCTCTGCTAGCC
Source organism: Lithobates pipiens (assembly GCF_037356315.1). Taxonomy (NCBI): domain Eukaryota; kingdom Metazoa; phylum Chordata; class Amphibia; order Anura; family Ranidae; genus Lithobates; species Lithobates pipiens. The sequence continues at coordinate 392,812,633 of NW_027507748.1, read as the reverse complement.
ATAAGGGTGCTTCCTGTGAGGTGTCATGCGGATAAACACTGCAGTTTTGGTTACTGAAGCCCCCTGATTCCCTCGTGAAGCCTGAGGAGAAGAATAAATTCAATACCTTCTCCATCTCCCCAACCTTTATAGCCAAATTTCCTTCCTCATCCTTTTTTTATTTTTACTGTTTATATACTTTTTTTTTTTTTTTGCTCTCCTCCGCTATGTGTCTTTCATGTTCTATCTTAGCCACCCTAATTGCACCCTTACATGTGTTGCATTATTTGTAAAGTCTGAATGCTGATGATGATCACTCAGCCTTTTATTTTTTTGAGGCCTTCTCCTTTGCTTTTATATGCATTTTTACATTGGAGTTAAGCCATCCAGGACTTTTGTTCGCTCTTTGAAATGTATTTTCCAATGGGATGCACTGGCTCATGCCCTTATTTAATATGCTCTTAAAGCAAACCCATCTCTCCTCCATGTTCTTTGTTCCTCAGATTTTATCCCAATTTATATCTTCTAGCAAGGTTCGTAGTTAAGGGAAGTTGGCTCTTTTGAAATTCAGTGTATTTGTAGTCACCTTATCTTTCCTATTTGTGTGATTTATACTGAAGCTAATTGACTTGTGATCATTGTTTCCTAAATTGCCCTTTATTTCCACATCCGTGATCAGGTCTGTATTGTTGGTAATCAGTAGGTCTAGTAACGCTTTGTTTCTGGTTGGTGCATCTACCATCTGACCCATGAAATTGTCCTGCAAGACATTTAAGAACTGGTGAGCCTTAGACCAATGCATGGTTCCTTCCGGCCCAGTCTATGTCTGGATAATTAAAATCCCCCATTATTATGACACTTCCCATCCTTGCTGCTAATCTAAATTGTAATAGAAGGTCTGTTTCCCCCTCCTCGCTCAGGTTAGGGGGCCTATAGCATACTCTCAGTATTATTTTCCCCTTAGTTTCATACCTTTGGAGCTCTACCCATAAGGATTCCACCTCCTCCCTAACTCCCTTAGTGATGTCAGCTCTCAAATTCACTTGTACATTAGTCTTGATATATAGGCATACCCCTCCCCCTTTTTACCCTCTCTATACCTGTGATAAAGGGTATACCCTTGAAGGGTTGTCAACCAATCATGAGAGCTGTTGAACCAAGTCTCTGAAATTCCCACAAAATCGAAGTCCTCCTCGTACAACATATATGCGGAAAGGGTGCAGTTCTTATTAGAATATTCTCATCAATACATGAATAAAAGCTCCATAGTTCCATCTTACCATATTATGGACTATGGAAGTTGTACATCAATAAACATGCTAATATTCCTAATTGGATGTCGGTTGTACAGTGTCCACGTATTTTAAATGTTAGGATTTGATATGTAAATATAGATACTGTGTGTCTCTTTTACATTGGAAACAATAAGTGTCATTTTTCAAATTATCCAAGAATATTGAATCTTCTCCACCGGGGAAAATAGGCATGTCCTGTCCACAGTTTCATGTTTGTAATCTCTGAAGTTCTTGTAAACATAGAGGTATAGTTTTATTTAAATGTTATCCTGTTTATTTGAAAAGAACTGTGTCTACTTTGATTGAGAAGCCTTCAGCTTATTTGTTTAGGCTCCCCTTTCATCCAGGTGTATTTACTAGGAGTCAATAGTGTCTCTTTATTGCAAGAAACAGTCCTTTCAGACTGTTTATTGCATATATATTGTACCCCTACCCATTCACCCAAAAAAGTGTAAAAAAGTAAAAACCACAACAGACGGTTTTTGACAATTCCTTTATTAAAAAAGAAAAAAAAAAGTGTCCTGCCATGTTTATCCATCTTCAATCACGCCACCCGACGGACCCGAAAAAAAATATAAAAAATGAAAAAAGCTCCGCCTCAACAGGAGGCCTCCCGACTGCTGTCTCTTAGCTTTGACAGCTGTTATATAGGCAAGGGCAGGGCCACCTGATGTTGTAAAAAAAGGGACCAGGCCCCCTTCTGACACTAAGGGGACGCTAACCCCCCAGGCATGATATTTAAAGGAATATTAAATTTTTATTGTTTCACTTTAAGCATTATTAAAATCAATGCGCCTGAAAAAATTATCATTTTATCATTGCATTGCTACATGGCCCCAGGGCATCCTCTGGGAGTGTGACATCATAATGGGTGGGGACATCATCCGGTGATATCCCTATATAAGTCACCGTGCGCCACGTCCCTGCCATTGTGACCGGAGGCATCGACGAGGCAACATCTCCAGAAGAGAAGAACAGAAGACAGCGGCAGCGGCGACAGAAGACAGGGCCACCGCTTGTAAAAGAGCTAGAAGAAGGCGCGATGGCCCGGCAAGAAGAACCAAAGAGGGGGACAAGACCCCCGAAGTCGGAAGAAAAGGGCGGCGGCGGCGAAGAAAGCCGGGCTCCTCCGCTAGTGAAAGAGCTAGCAAAAGAGCAGAAGATAGCGGAGGAGTCCGGCGAGAAGACCCTCTGAAGACGGAAGAAGACCCCCGGAGCTGTGCAATAAACTATTTTAACCCTTGTGTGTTGTGTTTTTTTTTTTTACTTTTTTTCACAGGGGAATGGGTAGGGGTACATTGTACCCCATACTCATTTACATAGGGTGGGGGGCCAGGATTACGATAAGCCCGCCGCCCCGACAACCAACGGCCAGGGTTGTCAGGAGGGGGGGGGGGCGCTCGCTCGTCCTCACCCCCTTTCCTGACCGGCCGGGTAGCATGCTCAGATAAGGGTCTGATATGGACCTAGGGAGGTACCCCCACGCCGATTTTTCGGCGTAGGGATTCCCCTTTAAGTCCATACCAGGTGACGGTCAGCGACGCCTCCTTTGCTGGCCCCAGCTACCTGGAGACGCGCTAAAAATTTCTCCGGGCATTTCAAAAGTACGTTGGACTGGCACACACACGGCTGGATTGTCCGCCGAAATGCAAGTCCGGCGGACAGATTGGAGTGCAAAAATACTTTCTTAGTCCGCCGGACTTTTGGGTAAAAAAAGTCCGCCGGAGCCCACACACGGTGGGATTGTCTTTTCCACTTTTCCACCGGATTGTTTGATCGTGTGTACGAGGCATTAGTCTTATCAGTTTTAACATAGTAGTTTAGATTAGAACCACATACTCCACATCTTCCCATTTAGAGATCTTTTTTGTTCTTGTGCGTCCACAATTTCAAACTGATTTATTTATTTTATGATATTGGGATGCGTTTTTTGTCTTTCCTTTTTATTTTTGTTTTTATATATACGAATTGCTAGGTTATTTGCATATGGAATGTTATATTTCATTTTTTTTATCAATATAGGACATTATTTCTCTAGTAATTTATTTATACTTCTCATCCATATATTTGGGTTTGTTTCTATTATTCTTGATATTATGATATTTGTCATAAATATTTTCTCCTTTTACACTTTAACATATTTATACTTATATTGTATAACTATCATAACAATCTATGGCGGTGTTATTGATTTTTATAATATATATATTTTTTGTATAAAGTTTACATGCTATGCAATGTTGTAAGGTTATGCAGGTGTATTAGGATTGCCTTTTCAGACATTAGGCACAGCTGATTGCATTATCCCGCACCCGTGTCTGTGTGTGGGGGGGATAGAGCCTTTATATGCTTGGTGCTTCAGTTGTGCTGTAGGTTTGAAGAAGCACTGAGGTCAGTGTGAAACGCACGCATCACAGCCTGAGTTTGGACACGCTGTCTTTGTTGGCTGTTTATTGCTATTATTTTGGAATACAATCATTGGAACATTCCTGTGGTGTGCAGCCGTTCTTTTCTTCTTATTGATCATCGGTGGCGGGCTGTGGCTTGCACCCAGTGTCTTTGGACTGTAATGACTGCTCGCCTGGAGCGGCGTCTTCCTTGTTTGAATATTCTGCCTCTCATCACGCCAGCTCGGTGAGTTCAGTCATCAGACTGTTTCATTACCTTTATTATCACTATGTCACAGCTAGACATGCCGCAAGACAACAGTCGCACATTTAGGCTATTGGAAGATAACCCATTAAGAACCAACATACAGTACACAATACTTTAAAAAGTAATACTGAAGACACGTTGGGTTCTGTGAAATTACTCTTCCATAAACTGGAAAGGAACGAGATTAAAGAAACAAAGGCTTATTGGGATGCTAGCTCTCTGTCAGAGTATATCACTTTCCAGAGTATACCAAGAGGTTTAAGAGTGAAAAAATTTCCCACGTTTTTGCTTTTTGATTCATTGAAAAAACAATGGACTGACATCTTATCTACTTGCTCCTTTACTCTAATGGACATCATAATTGCTTCCAAAAAGAAAGAAATTTAAGTTTTGGAAAAAAGGAAATCTTGGAATTTCAACAAGCAATCAGGCCTATGCAGACTGTATTGGAGTTCACAGATCTTGACAAGCAATTAAATGACAAATTAAATTCACTGGAACGTGATAATATTAATGGAAAAAAAGAAACGATGCTTCGAGATAAGATCCACTACTATACAAGCAATGGGATTGATTTACTAAAGGCAAATCCACTCTTTACTACAAGTGCACTTGGAAGTTCAGTCACTGTAGATCGCTGCAGATCTGAGGGGAAGCTCTGAAATGAGGGGAAGTTCTGCTGATTTTATCATCCAATCATGTGCAAGCAAAAAATGCTGTTTTTTATTTTCCTTGCTTGTCCCCCTCAGATGTACAGCAATTGCACTTCCAAGTGCATTGAAGTGCACTTGTAGTGCAAAGTGGATTTGCCTTTAGTAAATAACCCCCGATGATTATGTGTGGAAATGTCGGCGGTCTTGGGGTGGATCTCTTATTCCCTCTAGTGGCCATAAGAAACATGTGAGATTCTCTGATGCAGAGACAGATGGGCTGAACGAGGGCTCGGCTTTATCCAAATCAGGTATATACAGTGGTGTGAAAAAGTGTTTGCCCCCTTCCTCATTTCCTGTTCCTTTGCATGTTTGTCACACTTAAGTGTTTCGGAACATCAAACCAATTTAAACAATAGTCAAGGATAACACAAGTAAACACAAAATGCAATTTGTAAATGAAGGTGTTTATTATTAAAGGTGAAAAAAAATCCAAACCATCATGGCCCTGTGTGAAAAAGTGATTGCCCCCTTGTTAAAACATACTATAACTGTGGTTGTCCACACCTGAGTTCAATTTCTCTAGCCACACCCAGGCCTGATTATTGCCACACCTGTTCACAATCAAGGCATCACTTAAATAGGAGCTGCTTGACACAGTAAGGTCCACCAGAAGATCCTTAAAAGCTACACATCATGCCGAGACCCAAAGAAATTCAGAAACAATTGAGAAAGAAAGTAATTGAGATCTATCAGTCTGGAAAGGGTTATAAAGCCATTTCCAAAGCTTTGGGAATCCAGCGAACCACAGTGAGAGCCATTATCCACAAATGGCGAAGACATGGAACAGTGGTGAACCTTCCCAGGAGTGGCCGGCCGCCCAAAATTACCCCGAGAGCGCAGCGACGACTCATCCAAGAGGTCACAAAAGACCCCACAACAACATCCAAGGAACTGCAGGCCTCACTTGCCTCAGTTAAGGTCAGCGTTCATGCCTCCACCATCAGGAAAAGACTGGGCAAAAATGGCCTGCATGGCAGAGTTCCAAGGAGAAAACCACTGCTGAGCAAAAAGAACATCAAAGCTCGTCTCAATTTCTCCACAACACATCTTGATGATCCCCAAGACTTTTGGGACAACATTCTGTGGACCGATGAGACAAAAGTGGAACTCTTTGGAAGGTGTGTGTCCAAGTATATCTGGCATAGAAGGAACACTGCATTTCATAAAAAGAACATTATACCAACAGTAAAATATGGTGGTGGTAGTGTGATGGTCTGGGGCTGTTTTGCTGCTTCAGGACCTGGAAGACTTGCCGTGATAAAAGGAACTATGAATTCTGCTGTCTACCAAGAGATCCTGAAGGAGAATGTCCGACCATCTGTTCGTGTACTCAAGCTGAAACGAACTTGGGTTCTGCAGCAGGACAATGATCCTAAACACACCAGCAAGTCCACCACCGAATGGCTGAAGAAAAACAAAATTAAGACTTTGGAGTGGCCTAGCCAAAGTCCTGACCTGAATCCTATTGAGATGTTGTGGTATGACCTTAAAAAGGCCGTTCATGCTCGAAAACCCTCTAATGTAACTGAATTAGGACAATTCTGCAAAGATGAGTGGGCCAAAATTCCTCCAGGACGCTGTAAAAGCCTCATTGCACGTTATCGCAAACGCTTGGTTGCAGTTGTTGCTGCTAAGGGTGGCCCAACCAGTTATTACGTTTAGGGGGCAATCACTTTTTCACACAGGGCCATGATGGTTTGGATTTTTTTTCACCTTTAATAATAAACACTTTCATTTACAAATTGCATTTTGTGTTTACTTGTGTTGTCCTTGACTATTGTTTAAATTGGTTTGATGTTCCGAAACACTTAAGTGTGACAAACATGCAAAGAAACAGGAAATGAGGAAGGGGGCAAACACTTTTTCACACCACTGTACCTGACAGACCACCCCATCCCAACAATTCAGGAGACACCAGTACCCCAGCTGCCCCTTCAAAAAACAGGCATGATACCAACAAGAGAGGTTGCAACAGGGGAAGGGGAGGACACGCCGGGGAAGGAAGAGAAAATATGACTGACGATTGGATGAAATATTCTTCAAGAATAAAGACACAAAAGAAATAATTAACCCCTGTAATGTTCTTAATCTGTCAGATAAAATACTGACAGTAAGTGAGGTCACCCTCTTGTCAAAAGGTCAAAATTTTTGTCCCAACAGGCACTTTAACCTTTTTGATACTCTTTTAGACGTCAATAAATTTGTGAGAAATCTCATTATTAAAAAGCATTACTTTTTGGCGGATAAAAGGGATGATGTACAGGGTTGGGAGATACCAGTCCCCTTACAGGAGGATGATGTTTGAAGGATTTGGCTATGGGGAACGCGTGGTTATTGCGGGAGAGCATTGCACTTATAATGTTGATTCAGTTTGCATTAGAGCCAAGTCCCAGTTTTATTCTGTCAATTCTCAGACACCAGATATGAACAGATTCCAAAAAATGGTGGAACGTGACCTCACATCCCTGGCTTAAAGGGTGTCCGAGGGCACCTCTCCTTGGCAGGACAACCTCTCCAAAAAAGGGAGGCTGGCCTTGACTAATCTGGAAGAGGATAAGTCCATTGTTATCCGCAATTCAGACAAAGGAGGGTTAATAGTTGTCATGGGTGTTGATTCTTATTTAAATGAAACAGCCAGGCAGCTTTCTGAGACCCAGACATATTTCGTGATCCCACCAAAAAATACAAGTCCATTTTGACAGAATTGGTGGATAGGGGTTTTAGACAGGGTTTTTAAATTAAACTGGAGGCTGAGTAGTACCTAAATACCCTACACTAGCCACCTTTTACCACCTCCTCAAAACCCATAAAGGGCTCACCCCCTTACAAGGTAGACCTATAATAGCGGGCATAGGGTCTCTCAATGTAAGGTTGGGCCAATGGCTGGATGGACATTTTCAGCCTAAGGTCAAACAGCTACCTGTTTTTTTGAAGGATACTAACCACCTTCTACACATAATGCAAAGATTTTCTTGGAGTGTTCATACTTGTGGGCCACTTGTGACATCAGTACAATCAAATCACACTTGTTTATTAATAAAAAATAAAAAGGTAAATAGAAAAAGCGTAGTCAAGCATAGCCAGAGTCCAGTAGCCAGATCGGGTAGTCAGCCAGTCCAAAGTTCATTAACCAGATCAGGAAATCAGCCAGGCCAGAGGTCAGGGATCCAAGGAGAGCAACTGCAAGCAGGATAAGAAGCCAGGAGGCATGTCAGCAAGCCAGTCTTGAAACAAACAGCAGGAGATGGTTCCTTGTGATGTGACCAACGCAAAGGCAAAAGTGAGATTGAAGGCTTTAAATAGGCAGGTCAGACAAGCATCATCGGGAACAGCTGGTAACTGTGGAAAGAGAAGAGAGCTGGCAATTAGCCAACAGCTGAGCGGCCAGCCCAGAGGAGGAAGGGCTAAGTCAGCCCTGGCAACGAGTTTGTATTTCTCCATTCCCCATGGTTTGGCTATAACAGCCGTTTCCTTTAATTTGAAGACATACACTGATTTTACCATAGAATATCGGACATTTGTCATTGGAGGTATTTGAATTTCTACTGACACATAACTAGTTTGTGTTTGATGGTGTCTTCTATCTCCAGAGGTGCAGGGCTGCGATGGGAGCCAAATTTTCTCCGTGCTTGGCCAACCGATATATGGGTTGGTGGGAACGGTCCCACATCTTTGGAATGGAGAACCCATTTAGATTAGATTATACTCTACTTAAGGTACATTGATGACCTGTTGCTGGTTGTCATGGATGGTGGTGACATGTTTGACCCATTTTTTTGCGATACCTCAATAACAATGACAAAAACTTGGCATTCACAGGAATGATAGATCCTGACAAGTTCTGTTATTTAGATGTGTTTCTCATGGGAGAAGCACTTGGAGTAAGTATCACACTATGTAGGAAACCTTCATCTGGGAATACTTTACTCTCAGCTGGTCTGGACATCCCAAGCACACTATTAAGGGGTATCCCTGTAGGACCGTTTTTGCGAATAAGATGAATTTGCAGTAATGATTCATAATTCAATATAGAAGCTAGTGCGCTCTACAAAGAATTTCTGAATATGGGCTACCGTAAGTGGATGCTAAATAGAGCTTATAGCATTGCAAAAACGTAAGAGTAGAGATGAGTTGGTGACTTCATAGGTTCGTGAGAAAGTTGATCTGTATAAAAACAAATGAACCCTATCTACACCATTCAGCTTGAAGTTTGGTAAGGTTCATGCTATCATCAACAAATATCTACCTATTCTGTGTGTTGATGTATGTGCGAATATCTTGCATTACGGCATCAACAGAAGGGCACCAACACAAGGACATTCCCAGATCCCCCAGTTTTTATGATAAGACTGGCACCGAGTCATTTACTTGGCTCCATTTAAAAGGAAATTTCTAATGTGGGTTGTCAGGATGTCCCCACTGTGGCCATGTTCTGGGAGGAAATATGTTTAGGGCATCATCCAACCATAGGGAATTTAAAATCAGATCCTTTTATAATTGTAACATAAGTTATGTTATATATCTAGTTACTTGTGACATTTGTTATATGCAATATGTTGGTAGGACTACGAGACATCTGCGAGACCATTTCTATGAACATGTATACAGTGTAGTCAAAAATAAGGGAACCAACATAGCCAAACACTTTAGAGAGTGCCATGATGGTAACATCAAGGCTTTGAAAGTGCAGGTTTTAGAAAGTGTGTGCACCAAAAAAGGGGAGGGGTGATGTCTTCCAGATGTTATGTCGAAGGGAGGTCTTCTGGATACACAGGCTCAAGACTCGCATCCCTTCAGGTCTCAACTTTGAGTGGTTAGCCACTATAATGATTAGATACTTGTCGTATTTTTGTTGACCCGCTGATCGTTACGATGTTCTCCACTCTTCCTTCACCTGCAATTGTTAAAAATTGGTTCTTATATACAATTAACTGAAAATGTATTATAGAGGGTTGATGGGACTGTGGACATTGTTTGTATTGTACTTAGGGGATGTCTTTTGTGGAGTATTTTTCTATGGCTATAGGTTGGGGTCATCATGTGATGTGCCAGGGGAAATGTTGCCTTTTAGTCTTATCGGTTTTAACATAGTAGTTTCGATTAGTACCACATACTTCACATCTTCCCATGTAGAGATCTTTTTTGTTCTTGTGCGTCCACAATTTCAAACTGATTTATTTATGCTATGATATTGGGATGTGTTTTTTTTTTTTTTTTTGTCTTTCATTTTTTTTTTTTTTTTATATACTAATTACTAGGTTATTTGCATATGGGATGTTATATTTCTTTTTTTTTTATCAATATAGGACACTATTTCTCTAGTAATTTATTTATATTTCTCATCCATATATTTGGGTTAGTTTTTATTATTCTCAATATTATGCTATTTGTCATTTAAGTTTTTCTCCTTTACACTTTTACATATTTATACTTATATTGTATGACTATAATAACAATCTTTGGCAGTGTTTTTTTTTATATTATATATATTTTTTGTATGAAGTTTACATGGTATGCCATGTCATATGGTAACACAGAGGTAAGGTTATGCAGGTGTATTAGGATTGCCTTGTCAGACATTCGGCACAGCTGATTGCATTATCCTGCACGCGTGTGTGTGTGTGTGTGTGTGTGTGTGTGTGTGTGTGTGTGTGTGTGTGTGTGTGTGTGTGGTCAGTGTGAAATGCACGTGTCACCTCCTGGGTTCGGACACTGTCTTTGTTGACTGTTATTGCTATTTTTTTGGAATAAAATCGTTGGAACATTCCTGTGATGTGCAGCCGTTCTGTACGGATTTACCACTTTAATAGTGTTCGCTAGAACTTTTTGCCTGTTTGAGGTGTTAATGGTGTGAACCGAACCATAGCCTAGCCACACAAAGGAGCCCAAACTCCAAGGAGTTCCAGGGGCATAAATTACACATCTAATGTCCTGACTACCTATCACAATTTTGGAGGCCCTGGAGCACCAGGACTGTGGAAACACACACAAAATGATCCCATTTTGGAAAGCAAGCACTCCAAGGTACTTTCCGAAATGCCACCAGTTTTTGGAAAATGCAGCAAAGAAAATGAAAATGTATTTCTATTTTACAGAAAGTTGACAATTAATAAGATATTTCTAACACACATCATAGGCATATTTAGAATTACATCTAAAACACATTCTGCTACTCTTCCCAAGTATGGCGACACCACATGAATGGGACTTTTTGACAGCCAACCACATAGATGGGCCCAAAATCTAATGAGCACCTTTAGGCATTCCAGGGGAATAAATTACGCATCTAATCTCCTAAATACCTATCATATTTTTGGAGGCTCTAGATTACCAGGACAGTGCAAACATCCACAAAGTGACCACATTTTGGAAAGGAAACACCCCAAGGCATTTTTTAAGAGATATGGTGAGTCTTTTAACAACTTCATCTTATTTGTCATGTTGTTGGAAAATGCTGAATGAAAATAAAAATGTGTGTTTTTTTTGCGCAAAGTTATCAATTAACCACTTGCCGATCGCCGAATGGCAGAATGGCATGGCTGGGCAAATGGGAGTACAGGTACGTCCCTATGAATTTCCCACCGTGTGGTCACGTGCGCACTGCCCTGCCGGGAGCTCCATGAGTAGGATTGCAGGATACCCGTGATCGTCTCACGGAGCTGAAGAACAGGGAGATGCTAATGTAAACAAGCATCTCCCCGTTCTGCCTAGTGACACTGTCACTGATCGTAGCTCCCTGTGATCAGAAGCTATGATCAGTGATGTGTCACACACAGCCCCTCCCCCTAACAGTTACAATCGCTCCCCAGGACACACTTAACCCCTTCCTATCCAGCTAGTGGTTAACCCCTTCACTGCCCGTGTAATTTTTACAGTAATCAGTGCAATTTTATAGCACTGATCACTGTAAAAATGACAGTGGTCCCAAAAATGTGTCAATATTGTCTGACGTGTCCGCCATAATGTTGCAGTCCTGATAAAAATTGCAGATCGCTACCATTACTAGTAAGAAAAAAATTTATAATAAAAATGCCATAAAACAAACCCCTATTTTGTAGACACTATAACTTTTGCGCAAATCAATCAATAAATGCTTATTGCGTTTTTTTTGTTGTTTTTTTTTACCAAAAGTATGTAGAAGAATACGTATCGCTCTAAACTGAGGAAAATCATTTTTATATATATATTTTTTGGGGATATTTATTATAGCAAAAAGTAAAAAATAATGCATTTTTTTCAAAATTGCTTTATTTTTGTTTATAGCGCAAAAAATAAAAACCGCAGAGGTGATCAAATACCACTAAAAAGCTCTATTTGTGGGAAAAAAAGGACTTACATTTTGTCTGGGAGCCACGTCGCATGACCGCGCAATTGTCAGTTAAAGCGACGCAGTGCTGAATCGCAAAATGTGCTCTGGTCTTTGGCCAGCAAAATGGTTCGGGGCTTAAGTGGTTAATAAGAACATACAATATCTCATAAAAGTGAGTACATGACTCACATTTTTGCAAATATTTTATTATATAATTTCATGTGACAGCATTGAAGAAATTACACTTTGCTACAATGTAAAGTAGTAAGTGTACAGCTTGTATTACAGTGTCAATTTGCTGTCCCCTCAAAATAACTTAACACTAGGGATGAGCCGAACACCCCCCGGTTCGGTTCGCACCAGAACTTTCGAACGGACCCCAAATTCGTACGAACTTTAGAACCCCATTGAAGTCTATGGGACTCGAACGTTCGAAATTAAAAGTGCTAATTTTAACGGCTAATATGCAAGATACTGTCCTAAAAAGGGTTTGGGGACCTGGGTCCTGCCCCAGGGGACATGGGTCAATGCAAAAAAAAGTTTTAAAAACGGCCGTTTTGGCGGGAGCACTGATTTTAATGACGATTAAAGTGAAAAAAAAAAAGTGAAATATTCCTTTAAATATGGTGCCTGGGGGGTGTCTGTAGTATGCCTGTGAAGTGCCACGTGTTTCCCGTGTTTAGAACAGTCCCTGCACAAAATGACATTAAACGGAAATAACACCATTTAAAACTGCTTGCGGTTTTAATGTTATATCTGGTTCCTGCAATATGGTTGAAAATCATTGAGAAAAATGGCATGGGTAGCCCTCCCTGCCCATTACCAGCCTATTTGGGTCTTGTACGCATATTAAGGGGAACCCTGTACCCATATTAAAAAAAGGAAATGCGTGTGGCCCCCAGGCCCTATATACTCAGAACAGCAGTATACAGGCGGTGCAAACAAGACAGGGACTGTGTAGGTTTGTTGTGTTAAGTTGAATCTGTTTGTAATTTTCAACTGGTACATTTTTAAAGTGTAGCTCCAGTCAAAAAAACTATTTTTAAGCTTTTTGGAAAACATAGGGAAGGGTTATCACCCCTGTATAATTTGTTTTGTCGTCCATCTTTTTTCATCTCACTTGCTGTTGTCTCCTTCCGTTTGCAAGTAGGAGATGTTTGTAAGTTGGATGTTTGAAAGTAGGGGCCTGCCCTATATGCTCTGCAGAAATGGCGGAACAAGGTGTTGGTTTTGCCACAACATTGTAAGCCCTCAAAGGGACTCTTGGTGGGCGCTGGAGCGCCCTGCTGTGAACGAATATATCAAGAATTGTAATTACATGCCATTGTTGAACAGTGGTAGAAAAATTGACCTTTGGTGGTTGTGGTGCTGGTGCCACAACACTATAAGTCCTCACCGTTACTCTGGGTGGGCACAGGAAGGGGCCCTCCTGTGAAATATTATATCAAGAATTGTAATTACATGTCCCTGTTAAACAGGGGCAGAAAAATTTGGCCTTAGGCACTGCTGCTGGTGCCACCACACTGCAACCTCTCCCATATACTCTAGTTTTATTGCAGGAATTAGCCCTGCTGCAAAGCATTGCATCAAAAATTGTACTTAAACGCCCCTGTTAAACAGGGGCAGAAAAATTGGGCCTTAGGCACTGGTGCTGGTGCCACCACACTGCAACCTCTGCCATATACTCTAGTTTTATTGCAGGAATTAGCCCTGCTGCAAAGCATTGCATCAAAAATTGTAATTAAACGACCCTGTTAAACAGGGGCAGAAAAATTGGGCCTTAGGCACTGGTGCTGGTGCCACCACACTGCAACCTCTGCCATATACTCTTGTTTTATTGCAGGAATTAGCCCTGCTGCAAAGAATTGCATCAAAAATTGTAATTAAACGCCCCTGTTAAACAGGGGCAGAAAAGTTGGGCCTTAGGCACTGGTGCTGGTGCCACCACACTGCAACCTCTCCCATATACTCTTGTTTGATTGCAGGAATTAGCCCTGCTGCAAAGCATTGCATCAAAAATTGTACTTAAACGCCCCTGTTAAACAGGGGCAGAAAAATTGGGCCTTAGGCATCACCCAGAACCAGAAATGTTCTTCCAACATATCAGCGGAGGAGGAAGAGGATAGACAATCAACATAACAGGACAGTCACTCAGCATCAGCATAGGCAGTCTTGAAGGGATGTGATATTTAAAAAAAAAATTATTCTGTTACATCAGCTTCAGGTGCTTGGTAGCTGTGGGTGATCCAAGACTGATTCATCTTGATGAAGGTCAGTCGATCAACTGATTTGGTGGACAGGCGCACCCTGTGATCGATAACAAAGCCACCAGCAGCACTGAAGGTGCGTTCCGAAAGAAAGCTGGATGCAGGACAGGCCAGTAGCTCAATTGCATACTGTGCAAGCTCTGGCCAGTGATCCATCCTCAAGACCCAGTAAGCCAGAGGATTTTCGGTGGGAAAGGTGTCCAAGTCTGACCTTGCCCCGAGGTATTCCTGCACCATGTAAATCAGACGCTGGCGATGGGTGCTGGAACCGATCATACCTTGGGGCTGCGGACTAAAAAATTGTCTGAAAGCATCAGTCAGACGGCCACCTTCTCCACCGCTCCTTCTGACCGATGCCTCAGCAACACGTTGTCCAGGACCAGGAGTTTGTAACCTCCCAGTCTCTGGGAACGCGTTGCACAGACCTTTCTGCAAGGCCTCCCGGAGATGTCTCATCCTCTGCTCCCTCTGCGATGGCAAGATAAGGTCGGCAACCTTACCCTTGTACCGTGGATCAAGGAGAGTGGCCAGCCAGTAATGGTCCATCTCCTTGATCCGAAGAATACGAGGATCCTTCCGCAGGCTTTGCAGGATCAGGGAGGCCATGCAGCATAGGTTAGCTGAGGCATTCGGTCCGGAGTCCTCTGGGTCACTAAGGACAACATGATCCGCAGCTACCTCCTCCCAGCCACGTACAAGTCCACGTGTTTCTTGGGACTGTAAATCATCCCTACAAGACTGCTGCTGCTCTGATGCTGAGTGCCAGCCTCCACCTCCATGCTGACACAATCATCCTCCTCCTCCTCTTCTTCCTCCTCATCCTCTTCCTGTGTGATGGGTGGCACAGCAGGAACACTGTCTGGATAAAGGGGGCCTTGAGAGGCAAGGAAGTCCTCCTCTTCCTGCCTCTGTTCTGCCTCAAGTGCCCTGTCCATTATTCCACGCAGCGTATGCTCCAAGAGGTGGACAAGAGGTACAGTGTCACTGATGCATGCACTGTCACTGCTCACCATCCTTGTGGCCTCCTCAAACGGTGACAGGACAGTGCATGCATCCCTGATCATGCCCCACTGGCGTGGTGAGAAAAAACCGAGCTCCCCTGACCCTGTCCTGGTGCCGTAGTCGCACAGGTACTCATTGATGGCCCTCTGCTGCGTGTGCAGCCGCTGCAGCATGGCCAACATTGAGTTCCACCTGGTGGGCATGTCACATATAAGGCGGTTCTTGGGCAGGTTCAACTCCTTTTGGAGCTCAGCCAGCCGAGCACAGGCATTAAATGATCGGCGGAAATGCACACAGACTTTCCTGGCCTGCTTCAGGACATCCTGTAAGCCGGGGTACCTGCCCAAGAACCGCTGCACCACCAGTTAAGGACGTGAGCTACACAGGGCACATGGGTCAGTTGTCCCTGTCGGAGGGCGGAGAGGAGGTTGGTGCCATTGTCACAAACCACCATTCCTGGCTTAAGCTAGTGTGGCGTCAACCACCTCTCGGCCTGCCCCTGCAGAGCTGACAAAACATCCGCCCCAGTGTGGCTCCTGTCCCACAAACAAACCAGCGCAAGCACGGCATGGCATCGTTTTGCCTGCGTACTTGCGTAGCCCCTGGAACGCCTACGGAGCACCGCTGGTTCTGAGGACAGAGCACTGGAAGAGGCCATGGAGGAAGAAGAGGAGGAGGGGGTGGAGGAGAGAGGTGTGTCACAACCAATAGTAGCATTTTGGAGGCGTGGTGGCGGAACAACCTCCAACACTACTGCACCTTGTCCTGCATCCTTCCCAGCTGCCAGAAGAGTGACCCAATGGGCCGTGAAAGACAGGTAACGTCCCTGTCCATGCCTGCTGGACCATGAGTCAGCGGTAATATGCACCTTACCGCTGACCGCCCTGTCCAGCGAGGCAAGGACATTGCCTTCCACATGCCGGTAGAGAGCCGGAATCGCCTTCCGTGAGAAAAAGTGGCGTTTGGGGACCTGCCACTGAGGAACCGCACATTGTACAAACTCACGGAAGGGGGCCGAGTCTACCAACTGAAAAGGCAGCAGTTGAAGTGCTAGCAATTTAGCCAAGCTAGCATTCAACCGCTGGGCATGTGGATGGCTGGGAGTGAACTTCTTTCGCCGGTCCAGCAGCTGGGGCAGGGACATTTGCCTGCTATAATCGGACGTGGGTGTACCGCTAGCAGAGTTCCCGGAAGCACTTGGCTGTGACACACCTAATTCTACACCTTCATTCCTCTCAGAGCAGGTTTCAGAGAGGACTGAAGGTCTAGTGGGGTTGGAGATGCCAGCTGATGAGGAGCAAGGAGAGGTCCGCTTTGTTCTTTGGTGTGGGTCTTTGAGGTACGCTTGCCAACGAGCTGCATGGCAGGTCAACATATGTCTGGTCAAGCATGTGGTGCCCAAGCGGCTGATGTTTTGGCCACGCGAGATACGCTTGAGACATATGTTGCAAATAGCAGTGGTGCGATCTGATGCACTCGTCTCAAAAAAGGCCCACACCAAAGAACTTTTAGAATAACGCGCAGAGGCAGCGCCCTGCACAGGCGGAGCTCTGCGGTGTGATTCAGTCGGTGTGCTGCCCTTAAGCTGGCCCCCGGAGGGCATCCTGCCTCGTTGGACATGTGCCTCCTCCTCCTCCTCTCTCCTTCCAGGCACCCACGTGGAGTCAGTGCCCTCATCATCCCCTCCCTCTTCATCGCTGTAGCAAACCTGGCAGTATGCTGCAGCTTGTGGAACATGACTGCCAGATTGCTGTCCTTCTTGAGCATCCCCTCTCTCTGCGCTCACGCTACTGCCTTCCTCTAGCTGAGTGTCATCATCAGAGCCCACAAAACACTGGGCATCCTCCTGGAGCATGTACCCAACACTGTGCTCAAAGAGTTCAGGAGACTCCTCAGGAGGACGTGGTGGGTCTAGGGAAGGAGTCACTGATGATGACATTGAGAGGAGGGAAGACGATGCGTTGGCAGCTGCTTTGCTAGTACCCTGAGACTGGGTGAGAGAGGATGAGGAGGATGAAGAGGGCTTGGTCATCCACTCTACCAAGTCGTTGGCATGTTGCGGTTCAACATGTCCAGCTGCCGAAAAGAAGGACAAGCGTGTCCCATGGCCACGTGCTGATGACAATGCACCGCGTCCACGACCAGCACTGTTGTCTCTAGACACAGAGCCTGCTTGCCCTCTTTTATCGGCTCGCGCCTGTCTGCCTCTCCTTGCTGGCCTTCCAGACATGGTAATGGCCTGAAGGGAGTTGGGTAAAACAGCAGTGTAATGGAGTCACACAACACCCACTAAGCCCTGCAGATGGCTCTATTAGAGAACAGCAATAAACGGTAGATACAGGTGTATATTGTGCTGGAGTCACACAACACCCACTAACTCCTGCAGATGCCTTTATTATAGAACACCAGAGATAAAGGGGTATACTGTAATTGAGTCACACAACACCCACTAAGCCCTGCAGATGGCTCTATTAGAGAACAGCAATAAAGGGTAGATACAGGTGTATATTGTGCTGGAGGCACAAAAAACCCACTAACTCCTGCAGATGCCTTTTTTATAGAACACCAGAGATAAAGGGGTATATACAGATGTATACTGTACTGTGCTGGAGGCACACACAACTTCCAATAACTCCTGCAGATGGCAAGTGGGCTCAAATAGAGAAGAGCTATGTAGGTGGATATAGCGGTGTGTACAGGGTACAGAGCACACAGACAGCACGCACAAGCTCCTAACACTACTGACTGCAAGCTCTA
This sequence comes from Lithobates pipiens, assembly GCF_037356315.1. NCBI lineage: Eukaryota > Metazoa > Chordata > Amphibia > Anura > Ranidae > Lithobates > Lithobates pipiens. The sequence continues at coordinate 392,794,656 of NW_027507748.1, read as the reverse complement.
TTATAAAAGATATTTCACTAGCTATATAGGTGAGGTGAATATAGCGGTGTATACTGCGGTCAGGGCACACAGACAACAACCACTACACAACAGCAAGATCGAAAATCGGCCGAAAACGATCGGTGTGTACTGTGTTGAAGGTACACAGAACACCCACTAACTGCTTCAGACGCCAACACACTACACTAGGCCGCCGCGCTGGCGGCCTTATATAGTGTGGGGCGTGTACTACACAGCCTGAGCTATGATTGGCCACAGGCATCCTGCCTGTGGCCAATCAGGGCTCTCCTCGCTGCTGGCGCTGTGATTGGCCACGCATGCGGGGTCACAGTGCATGCTTGGCCAATCATGAGCCAAGCATGTCTGGCCAAGCATGTCTCCAGACCTAAACCCTATTAAGCATCTGCGGGGCATCCTCACACAGAAGTTGGAGGAGCGCAACGTCTCTAACATCCACCAGCTCCATGATGTCGTCATGGAGGAGTGGAAGAGGACTCCAGTGGCAGCCTGTGAAGCTCTGGTGAACTCCATGCCACACAAAATATTGACACTTTGGGCCCAATTTGGACATTTTCGCTAAGGGGTGTACTCACTTTTGTTGCCAGTGGATTAGACATTAAAATGGTTGTAAATCCTTGCAAACCACTTTTCACTACAGGCAAGCCTATAATAAGGCTTACCTGTAGCTACCGTGCATATCTCCTAAAACACGGTTTAGGAGACATCACCTGTATCAGCATGTGCCGACATCATCGGCACGTGCGCTGAAGCAACAGCTCTTTGGTGTCATTGCTTCAGCTGATGTGCCGTCACTGGCAGCACATGTGCACTGAAGCAACGGCTCTTTGGTGCCGTTGCTGCAGCTGATGTGCTGTCACCAGCGGCTCCTGCGCTCAAGCGCTGGAGTGACGTCATTGTGGCTCCAGCCAATCATAGGGCCGGAGCCCGCGATACCCGGAAATAACTCGAGGAGACATGTGGCAGGGCAGAGCAGTATACCGGGACCACTGCGGGGGGTTCGATCTAAGGTGAGTATTTCATAATGAGCTACTAGCGCATTATGCCTTTTGTCTTGCAGGTTTTTTTTTTGTGGGTTTACAATCACTTTAATGGCTGTGTGTTGAGTTATTTTGAGGGGACAGCAAATTTACACTGTTATACAAGCTGTACACTCACTACTTTACATTGTAGCAAAGTGTAATTTCTTCATTGTTGGCACATGAAAAGATATAATAAAATATTTAGAAAAATTTGAGGGGTGTACTCACTTTTGTGTGATACTGTATGTGTGTGTGTGTGTGTATATATATATATGTATGTGTATATATATATATATATATATATATATATATATATATATATATATATATAATATAAATATATATGCAATCAAATACACTGAAACTAATTAACCTGCCTGCCTAATCTAGCTCAATCCATCTCCGTCAGTCACACACTATACACGGCCACTATGTAAGTATCCTTATATAGTGAGGGGCGTGGACTTAGTCCCCCTGAGCCATGATTGGCCAAACGTACCTTGGCTATCTCTGCAGAGCGCTCTGTGATTGGCCAAAGCATGCAGGTCAAGTGCATGCTTTGACCAATCAGCAAACCTTAATGCACTGCGATCTCACAGTGCATTATGAGGCATTCTGCGGTGCTCGAATTTCCCATTTTGTTTGCTGTTCGATGAACGGGCAAACACCCAATGTTGGAATCCAACTTACGCTGGACTCGAACAGCAAATTCATCCCTATTGACGATGAACCACTGACTGGCCCTGTACCATGTGATTGCTGTGACCAATCAATTGTGGGCATAGAGTTGTGTACATGGAGGTTTTTGAGTTTTTTTCTTTTTTCTTTTTTTTTTTTCTTTTTCGTTGAGCTGGATGGACTTGTGTCTTTTTTTTAACCTACAGTATGTAACTATGGATGGACTATAATTTTAGAATTATAGAATTTTAGAATTATAATTTTAGAAATATATATATTTTTTTACATATGTAAAAAGCAAGTCTGTGACAAAAAAAAGGAAACCGTTTTCAGTTATAAATTGCACCACACCTCTAGGCACTAGCCTCCAAAATCCTGCTGCGAAAGCTGGTCCTTGAGCCATTCTGTGGGCAAATGTTTAGCACCGTCTGGTACTGTTAGAACTTGATACTGCTTGACACTACTACTACTGCGAGTCAGATATTATAACTTATGTGATCTGCAGGTGACAGTATATCTATGGTTTTCAAGAGATGCCTCTTTAATGCTAAAGCCATTATCGGACATTATCGGATTTTCTTCTGTTTTTTTTTCTTCAGATTTACCAAAACCATTCAATATGAGGTAAAACCTTAGGAGTTTCAATTTGTATGCAATCATGCAGACCCTTGCACTAAATGGTTTTGGTAAATCTGAACACAAAAATCAGCAGAAAATCTGATAGTGTGTATGGGGCTTAAATATGAAGGGTGACTCTTCTATTGAGTGAGTTCTGTTGCCATAATGATTATAATGATATGGTTATATGGATTACATGTTTTTGATCCATGTGTAATTCTATTTAGCATGTCCTTTACTCTGCTGTGGACCATGGTGGTAGGTCCTTGAGTATCCATGTTATTGTTCCTCATCAGTCATTTCCTATATGCCTCCTCATAGCCCAGGAGAGCATGCACTAATGCATTGATCTCACCTTAGGAGAATTTGCTTTTGTAGGTATTCTTTTTTGTGGAGAATGTATGTTGTAAAAACTATTACTTTTTTCCCCCCTTTCTCTCCTTTCCTCCCCTCTCCCTATTTGGATAAGTGTTTGGCCATATTATGGGCCTGATTGTATATTGACATATATATTGATATTTCCGTTGTTTGTGTAATGTACATCATTGTATAATCTATGTTTATACCTGTACTCTTTTGACTAATAGATCAAATTCTGTACACACAAGGCATCTGTCAAATGTGAATATGAAGTCTTGAAGCGGTGTAGTCCGCAAAACGCGTCCACAGATAATGACTTGTGACAGTAGCCATTAAACGTCTTCATATCTGAATTGAAGTCATTTTCATCTGGACAATTTTAGGATATTGTGTAACAAACTAAGCTCTTTTGAGTTTGTTTTGGTATTTAGTTTGTAATACCGATTGGTAATGCTTGAACACCTTATATTGTTCTTTTTTCTTTATACTATTTATTCTTGGGTTCATGTCCTACTGGAATATGGTTATATTAAGACTAGTATGTTGCCCCCCCCCCCCCCATTTGTAACTAAAAATGTAATTTTGCTGTTAGAACTTGACCACCTTTTCTGCCCTCCTGTACATTCCTATTAGCAAATGAAGTAGCACATTATATATTTCTAAGAAGCATAGTATGTTTTTTTTTTTTTTCCTATTAAAACACATAATCCTATCAGTTAAATTACTATGGGGATTATTTACTAAAGAAAAATCCACTTTGCACTGAAAGTGCACTTGAAAGTAAAGTCGCTGTAGATCCGAGGGGGACATGCGAGGAAAATAAAAAACAGCATTTTAGCTTGCAAATGATTGGACGATAAAATCAGCAGAGCTTCCCCTCATTTCAGATCTACCCCTTAGATTTAGAGCGACTGCACTTCCAAGTGCACTTACAGTGCAAAGTGGATATGCCTTTCGTAAATAACCCCCTATGTATTTGATCCTACAGAAGTGGCATGAAAATCTGTTAGTTATTGGAGCCATTCTTGCTACCAGAGCGATCTTTTTGCTAACATATTTTCTAACACTAGAGGGTGCTGTACCCTAAACTATAATTTACACCTTTTTATTAAAATACTATCTTGCCTTTTTGGTAATGCAGGTTTTTAGTAACTGCAAATAAAGTGCAGTATTTTAATAATAAATGTGAAGGTGTGCTGCAGAAAATCAGACAAGGCATAAAAATACGCATAACGGGTAATATCTACTTGATAGAGATTTGTGACATAAACAAATGAGTTATTTGATGTCAAATGACAAAAAGGAATGGAAAAAAATATTCTCAGAAGACAGCAAAAAATACAACTTTATTCATCTTAATATCAAAAGAGTTTGTCATAAAGAGAGCAGGTGACTGATTGACTGTGATTTAAAGTACTTGCATGCAATTTTTGAAGCTTTTAAGCATGAGAAATGGAAATACAACCAACCATGTATCATTCAAATTGAATTTTACAGTATAAGTGGCAGATTTCTCTCTAATGGAAGAGTTATCTTTCTTTAAAGTAAGTTTTAGCACTTTGAGGTATGAAAGCATTAAGGATGAACAACATATAATGTAACAACACAAAATAAAAAAAAATAAAAACAGGCCAAACTAGTGGTAATACAATAACTGTGTCTAGCCACACATATGATGACAAACAAGGCCCCATGATTATAAGATAACAATGATGTAAGATCTACTACAGAGGGGTCTCTACATTGTTTGCATTATCTTATATCCATGGGGCTTATTTATAAACCAGTGTTTTACATTACGGTGATTGATTCACTTGCAGTGAATGTTAGGTCAATTTCACGTCCACTTGGGGTGGTGCAGAATGACCCCCTAAATAGTGTGGATGGCTATTGTTTCCATATCAGGGTCTGGTTTTTGGTGCATTATAGGGAGAAAAATAAATTGAGCGTAATTCACTTGAGTTGTTTTACCTTTTTATTGCTGAACTCAGTTCTAGAAGAGAACATTTAGGGGTGCAGGATACCCAAAAACAGGTATTCTGAAAGTAGCAGTTGACCCATTAAGAGCAACCTCTTAGTAAATACTGGCCCTGTGAGAACAGCCCGACAGATCTCTGACCTTGCAAGGGCAGTCACTGTGTTTCTTTCAGCCCCCGTTCACTGTTGCAGCTTTGAAATCGAGCTAGTTCAGTGCATTTTCAAAGCCGCACATTAGTGCGATTTGCACTGCTGATTTAATTGCAGCTGGCGACTTCATACAACAAAAGTCTATGCAAGTCACAATGTCACAATTAAATCAGTAAATAATAGTGCAGGAACCTTTTGCAAAGTCTCTGCAACATGAGTTGCAGCTATCTGAGCGGTTCCATTGCCGACAATGTCATGCGATTTGGAACTGTCAAATCACATGAGAAATCACACCAGTGTGAGCGGAGGGTTAGTTGTAGTGGATCTCTCTCTATTAGATCTGGCTTTTGACTCTTTAAGAGCAACCTGAGATACCTTAGTTGATGTGTGATGAATCTTACAAGGCCCAGAAGTAGCTTCTACTCACATTCTTTGCAAGCCCATCTACCTCTACATATCCTCTCCAGCAGGCAGCTAACATTCTTGGGCCTTTGGTACATACCCCGGGCTGAGGTAAGACCCAAGGGGGGGGGGGGGGGTGACACTTTAAACCAGGGTAAGGCAATATTTAGAAGTTGAGATGTACCTGGAGAACATGGAGGAAACCAAAGGGAGCTTTGCTGGACAGCGCCCTTAAGAAAAAAAAGAATTGAAAGATGGCACCCCGCATAGTGGGATTGATTTACTAACACGGCAAGATCTGGTACAGCTCTGCATAGAAACCAACCAGCTTCCATTTTTTTTTTGTCAAAGCTTAATTGAACAAGCTGAAGTTAAAAGCTGATTTGGTTAACACGCACAGCTGCACCAGATTTTGCACTCTCCGGTTTTAGTAAATCAACCACAGTGTGTCACAGTAGTGTCCTCTTTCCCCCTTCACATCACTCCCCACAGTAATGTTCTGAGCCCCCCCACCCCCTCAGGAGTGTCCCCTGCCCCCCTTCACATCACCCCCCCCACAGTAATATACTATGCCCTCCCCCACACACACAGTAGTGTCCCTTGCCGCCCTCCCCCACAGTAGTGTCCCCTGCCCCCCCTTCCCAAACCATTGTCCTCTGTCCCCCCTCCAACAGTGTCCTCTCTCTCCCCATCACATCATCCGCCCACCGCCCCATACTCATACAAACACACAGGCTGTGTGCACTCTCCTACCTGATAGTGTATGTACAGCAGAACGAGGATGGAGAGTGGGTATGGGAGCTGCCGGAGTTACCTTTTCACACTGACAAGCTGGTGATTGGTTGCTAGGACCACTCGGCGTCCTAGCAACCAATCACCTGCTGGTTAACTCAAGAACTGAGGTAACTGAGGCATCTCCTGCTCCCACCCTCTATCTAGTACTGTGCCCCCAGCTCTCTGCTGTAAAGATGAGCAGTGGAAGCTGGGAAGAAGCAGGGCCATAGTTGGCTGTCCGTAATCTCAACTCCACACTGTATGCAACCTAAAAACCTACCTGTTGCTGTATAGTGTCAAACCCTTGCAGTAACTGAAATAAAAAAAAAGTGATTTCTCACTTAAATATAATTCTGTAGTGATAAATCCTACAAAAATACACATACATTCAAATAAAAATACAGAAATATATATTGCTTCACGTGGAAACTGTGATACATTTTTCATATTATCAGGCACAATCAAGTACATGTACATGATCAACCTTCTTCTGGATTTGGGGTGCGTATGCTGTGATCAGACACAGTGCAAGTTTGGCAACTGATTTTAGCCAATTATTTCAGCTAAAATCAGCTGATTGGATGTGTTCAATCAAACAGAGTTCTGTGTTTACAAAAACATAGAACTCAGTGCACTGTGAACAGTGGCTTGGCTGTTTCTTCTCATTGAAAAGCAGGGAGAAAAAAACAGCCAGAAAGTAAAGTAAGATCAGTACACATTACACCTTGTTAGGCACATTGGTTAACCCCTTCCTAGCCAGTGCCATGTGTACAGTATTTTCACTGATCATTGTAATAATGTCACTAGTGACATCAGTGTCAGTGACCTTCCTAGATAGTCTGTTAGCACCAGATTGTATACCACCCTATCACAGTCCCACTATAAGTTGCTAATCACTTCCATTACCAGTATAGCATCAAAGCTACATAAATTCCAGTGTAACATTTGTTTTTTGTTTTTTTAACTCTTTTATTAGGTATGTTTTATAACAGAAGAAAATATAAAAAAATTTCAACATTTTTTTTCTTTTTTTTGTTTATATAATAAAAAATAAAAAACCCAGTGGTGCTCAAATACCACCAAAAGTTCTATTTGTGTGGAAAATAAATTATATAAATTTAATTTGCGTGGAGTGTTGCATGACCGTGCAATTGTGAGTTAAAGTAGAGCAGTGCTGAATAGCAAAAAAGGCCCTGGTCATGAAGGGGGGTAAAACCATCTGGAGGTCAAGTGGTTAATATTGCACAGTGTGCCCACTTATATACTGCATATGTGTCTATACAGTTTATATATATTATTTCTCAATTTTTTGCTATATACAGTATATATTTATGTGTTTTTATTCAAATTTTTTTTTTCGTACGATTTATCACTACAGTGATCTCACCTCTATAGAGCATTTGGATAGACATGAAAACTTGGGAACATTCTGACCAAAAGATGTGAAACCGCCTCTGCACTACTGGGTGGGAAGATGCCAACAACTACCCTGGTTCCAATTCTAGGCATATATAAAAACTTAAATTTGTTGTATATGGCCAGCTTTACACACAGCATACAGATTAAGAACAGATAGTGGGAATTACACCCAGTATTACAGAAGAAAAAGTGTCAAATATGATACAATTTACTTGGTTGAAGGAAGGGAAATTGCTTGATTTCCCTATCAATACAGTCAGTCCCTCCCTGTGCTCTATTGTAATCTGACAGTGGGAAGTTTCCCAGCCGGCAGTGATCGCACGAAAAAATAACCAACAGGATGGTTGTACTGAATGGAGCAGAACCACTTGGCTACAGTGCTGCCTGTGTTTAGAGTGAAAAATCTGTTTCACCTACAGTGATAAATCCATCGTAAACCTGTGCAGTTCTATTGCAATTGTCTGTGCGAGATGCAAGGGCAGGGGTAATAAATACACAGTTAAGCTGTTTTATAGACCAGGATTTCTCAACCTATTTTCAGTCTCAACAACCTTAGAAGTATGGAAAATCTCCCTTATGCCGCGTACACACGATCAAATTGTCCGCCGGACCACATTTCACCGGACAATTCGATCGTGTGTGGGCTTCAGCTGACTTTTTCAGCGTAAAGTCTGGCGGACTTAGAAAGTAGTTTTTCAACCCAATCTTTCCGCCGGACTTGGGTTTCAGCGGACAATACGTTCGTGAGTATGCTAGTCCCCTGGACTAAGAATGACGCATTCTCAGAAGCAAGTACGAAAAGGAAGCTATTGGCTACTGGCTATTGAACTTCCTTTTTCTAGTCCCGTCGTACGTGCTGTACGTCATCGTGCTAGCAATCGGCGAACTTTCCGTGTGTCTGTGTGTGGCCAAGCCCGTTCGGTAGAAAGTCCGCTGGACTATCCGCCGGATTGTTTGCCGGACTAAGTACGCCGGACAATTCAATTGTGTGTACGCGGCATTAGTGAATTATACCCTTATATTTCAGGACAAATCAGGTCTTCACTTTTTGGCAAATGTTAATGGATATCACCTGGAATTTTTTTTTTATTAACCAAGGAAAACTGGCCAAAAAAATTAAAAAAGCTATTTTTTTTAACCAGTTAACGACCAGCCACCGCAGTTATACTTTGGCAGGTTGACTCCCCTGGGTGAATAGCCGTATCTGTACGTCGGCCACTTTAAGGTCTCTAGGGCATGCATGACGACGGAGCCGATGCGCATGCCCGGCGCCCGTGATGTCTGTTGGGCATCCGCGATCGCTCCTGAGAGAGACAGAACGGAGAACTGTCAATGTAAACAGACAGATCTCTGTTCTGTCAGGAGAGAGGAGACAAATCTGCTGTTCATACTGATTATGAACAGCGATCGTTCTCCTCGTCCAGGCAGTCCCATCCGCCCACAGTTAGAAACACGCCCTTGGACACACATTTAACCCCTTGATCCCCTCCTAGTGTTAAACCCTTCCCTGCCAATGACATTTATATAGTAATCGGTGGCTATTTTTAGCTCTGATCGCTGTATAAATGTCAATGGTCCCAAAAAAGTGTCCGATCTGTCCGCCACAATTTTGCAGTCCCACTAAAAATAGCTGATCACTGTCATTACTAGTGAAAAAATTTTTTAGAATAAAAATAGCATAAATCTATCTATTTTGTAGACGCTGTAACTTTTGTGCAAACCAATCAATATACGCTTATTGTGATGATATATATATATATATATATATATATATATATATATATATATATATTGTGTGTATGTATTTGTGTGTGTGTGTGTGTGTATATATATATATATATATATATATATGACATGGATGAGCGAGTTTGGGGTGGAGAAACTTGGCTGGCTTGCACAGAGTCCTGACCCAACCTGATAGCCAGGCCTCCTCATCCACATCAGTGCCTGACAAATATGCTTCTGGAAGAATGATCTTAATGTGAACTTAAAGCCGACCTTCAGTCATTTTTTTCATCTTTCTATCTATTAAATCCTCTGTCCTTATTTTATCTTTGGATAGTAAAGCATTTTTTCTGCCAGTAATTACCTTATACAGCCCACTTCCTGTTTCTTGTCTTGGCTTATGACATCATGCATAGCTATTTTGCTTGTGAGTGTTTTCTAGGAAGGGGGGGGGGGGGGGGGGTGAGCCAATGAGAGCTGCAAAGCTGGAGGTGTTCCTCTGTGTGTCTGTGTAAATCCAGGAAGCGAACAGGCAGCAGCTTCAGCTGCCCACAGTTAAAATTGATACAGCCAGACTCACTGGAGGGAGATTTCTGCAGCATATTTGGCAAGTACAGAATTGCAGTATATATAAAATAATATGCAGAGTGGTTGGAGGGAGGATTCAGAATGGCAAAGATGTTTTTATTACAAATTATGTAAGAAGACTGCGGTTCCTGTTTAAAGTTAAAAAAAAAAAAAAAAACATGTTATACTTACCTCCGCTGTGGAGTTGGTTTTGTACAGAGCAGCCTGGATTGTATTTTCTCCTTTTGTCTTCTAGGGCAGCGAATAAGACAGGACGAATGGTCCCTCAATACATATGTGTTAGAGGAAATTGTGCTTGTGTTGGGGACGGCCAGAGGTAGACCTCTTTGCCTCAGAAAGCAACAAGAAGGTCAGGCGATTCTTCTCTCTCCATCCGCTGGATCAAGCCAGAGGGATAGATGCATTTGCCAATATCTGGCAATTCAACCTTTGCTACGCATTTCCCCCAGTGAGATTGATATCGGCAGTTCTCCAGAAATTTTTGACCGAATCGATGGACCTTATTCTAATAGCCCCGTTTTGGCCAAAGAGACCCTGGTTTGCCACCCTGAGGAGGTTTGCTATTTATCCTCCGTTACCTCTCCTGGTCGGGAAAGATTTGATCTCTCAGGGTCCTATCTTGCACTCTCAGGTAGAGAACCTCAGACTAACAGCCTGGTATCAGAGGAATAGTTGATGAGAGCTCAGGGATTTTCAGAAAGAGTAATTAAGTCTCTTCTAAACTGTCTCAAGCCAGTAACCAGGGCAATTTATACCAAGGTGTGAAGAAGGTTTAATTCCTGATTGAAGAAAAACCCCCTAATTGGGTGTATTTAATCCTTTCGCTCTTGTGGACATTATTGGGTAAGGCGGATCTGGAGGAATTGTGGCAGATAGTATAGACTCGCACTGCATTTCTTATATATCGAAACACCATTCCGTTGATATACCTACATCGATAAGCGCCACGCATCCTGTGTTGTTCTTCAAGTATACACTCCAGTAACATATTATCTCAGAAATATCAATATGCCATTGAGTTTTTGCTCTTCACCCCTGATGAAAGTTCTGTGATACCAGCAACTAGAAACGCGTCGGGTGTGGGTGATATAAGAAGAGTATTTTAATTACCCATTTATTGGCTTATCTTATCCATCTATGTATTTGTATATTTGTAGATATGCCATAGAGACATTGGCAGCTTATGTGTCCCTTTGGCTGTATTATGTATCCATGTTGTAATTCTTAAAGTATGTATATATTTTAAACTGTTGTTTGGTGTTGGTGGTCATTCAAAATCACACCCAATTAGGGTTTTTTTTCTTTCTCTAGTTCATTAGGGATGGGACCACCTTACCAAATCTTTTTGACCCATTGATAGCCCCTTTTCATTTTATAATTCCTGATTGGAGGTGCAGGGGCTGGCACATCCCAGGATTCTGGCAGTACTGTTTTTTTTCCAGGGAGGAGCAGAGCTAGGCCCTTCTATTAGCACGTTAAAAGTGCAAGCCGCCACATGGAGGGTTTTCCTTCGGATCTCACTGCAGCAGGATCGATTTGTTAAAAAAATGTTCAAAGCCCTCTCTAGAGCCAGGCCGGTAAGAGTTAGAGCTTGCCCCACTTGGGGTCTGACTTTGGTTCTCAAGGCACTTACAGGTAGTTCCTTTGAACCCCTGGAGAAATCAGATACTAAGTGGGTAGTGCTTAAAGCAGTTTTCTGATAACTATCACTTCAGCCAGAAGGGTGAGGGATTTTTTACAAACTCTCTCAATTCGAAAGCCATTTTTGTTAATTTTGGAGGATAGGGTGGTGCTTAAAACAGATCCTAGTTTCCTTCATAAAGTATTGTCTGCGTTTCACAGAACACAGGACATTATTTACTGACATTTTTTCCAACTCAAAGGTTGATGAGAAAGGAACCTTTAGTTTATTAGATGTTAGGAGAAGTCTTTTGGCTTATCTGCAGGTCACTAATACTTTCAGGAGGTCAGATTCTTTGGTTGTTATCATTGCAGGGGCTTGCAAAGGATGTAAGGCATCTATGTCTTCTATTGCAAGATGGATCAGAATGACGATTGTAGAGGCATATTCTTTAGAAGAGAAGCAAGCGCCCCTGGTGAAGGCACACTCGACCAGGGCAGTCTCAGTTTCATGGGCAGAGAGCTGGTATCTCTCTGAAGGATATCTGCAAAGCAGCAAGATCGTCCAACTACTCCACATTTGCAAGGCATTATCGTCTGGATTTGTTGTCTGATAAGGAGCAGACATTGGGACGTAAGGTCCTCCTGGCAGTGGTCCCGCCCTGCTCATTATCTCAGAGGCTTTCCTGAAAGACGAAAGGAGAAAACCGAAGGTAGACTTACCGTGTCTGTGCTGGGGCTCTGCTTTGCTCGGATCCCTGCTGAGCAGGCAGATGACAGGTCTGTCTCTGCACACTGTGCAGGGACGGACCTGTCAGAGCACCGCTCTCCTCTATGGGGGATCAGATGAAGATGGACCATAGAGTTTGTTTTCATCTGATCCGATCCACAGATGGAGGGAAAAATAGAGTTTTCCTCCATCACACTTTTTTGAATCGGAGGGGGTCGCATGTCAGCGGACATGTCACCGCTGACATCCATCGCTCCATAGAGGTCTATGGAGCGTCCATTCAGGTCTGCCTAAAAAACTGACAGGCAGATCTGAACGGTCCATCCATGTGAAAAGGCGTAATCTTTTTCTAGGAGTCTTCCAGGACAGCTTGGTTCCCACCCAGGGTTTTTTCCCTTGACTGGTGTTGGAAGTGTTTACTGACATTGTGTTAGCCCATGTACACACGGTCGGAGATTTTGCCAACCAAATCCGTCAGATTTTGCCCGTCGGATTTAGTCCGATGGATTGTGTCCGAAACTGTTGCATACACACGGTCGGGCCAAGTTGGCGAAAAATCCGATCTTTCAGAACGTGATGACGTAATTTTGTTACGATGGGACTACATTCAGGCTAGTAGCCAATAGCTTTGATGTAGGAATTTGATCTGAGCATGCGTGGCACTTGGTCCGATGAAAATGCTCTACACATGATCGGATTAGGTCCTTCTGGCCCAGTTGGTCGGCAAATATTTCCAACATGTTGGAAAATTGGGTCGGAACGGAGATTCGGACGGAATCAGTCCGATGCATACCACACACAGTCGGATTATCTGACGACACGGTCCGATAAGACTCATTCCGACAGATTCTCCGACCGTGTGTACAAGGACTTAGTATGTTATATCTTGCAGAGCCTTCCGGCAGTTCTTGTGTAAACTGAAGAGGGAGGCCTGGAGGACCACCTTTGAACAATTATGGGTGTACGTGTTTCCTGTCCCAGAGGGAGCAGCCCTATGTCTCAGAGGCTGTCTTGGAAGACGCCTAGAAAGAGTTACCGGTAAATCATAATCCGTCTCCCCCCCCCCAACAGATTCTAGTGAAGAGAAAAGAGTACAATTTTTACCTGCTGCACGTTGTTACCCTGAGATTAGGAGCTGTCAGTCAGTTCGGTCTCCATACTGAGGGTGGGTGACCTTGCATGCTTCCAGCAAAAAACACATCTGCGGAGCTATGGAAGAAAGCCCACTTCCGTAACTCTGCCTAAGGTTTGATGTTGAGAAAGGCTGGTGAGAGTGAAGATCTGTCTCGTCTACAGTGATAAATCAGTCTCAGATCTAAGCAAATCTGTTCTAATTGGCTGCCCAGGACTACATGGGCAAGTGACACAAATATGCCGAAAAACTGTTGGATAGAGTTTGCTAAGCCTAATTTTCACCTAATAGCGTCTGTAATTTTTTTTTTTTACAAAATGTCCTCCAAAATATTTGACATGGTCCTCTTTAAGGCCCGTACACGTGATATGAAAATCAGAAGGGAAAATTCATGAGACAAGCTGTCTGCGGATTTTTGAATCATTAGTACGGTGCTTTCGACAGCCGATTTCACTTTTTCGTCAGACAAAAGCTGGATGTGCAGGCTATAAAATATTTGTCAGATGTGAACTCAAAGTCTGATTTTCAGATGGTCAGTACAGAAATCGAAAGTACAAACATGCATGCTCGGAATCAAGGAATGAGCCAGAAGAGTTTGGTCTTGTAAACTACTGATCGTAATCTAGAAATAACATTTGTGATGCGGCCATTGATGAAATGTCGAAATGCAGCACACATTCTCATTTTCTTTAATGGGATAATAACGAATCTGCTTTGCTGGTGATACTGATGTAGTTATGTCAAACGTTTTTTAACCACTTCAGCCCCGGACCATTTTGCTGGCCAGACCACTTTTTGCGATTCGGCACTGCGTCGCTTTAACTGACAATTGGGTGGCCGTGCGACGTGGCTCCCAAACAAAATTGATGTCCTTTTTTCCCACAAATAGAACTTTCTTTTGGTGGTATTTGATCACCTCTGCGGTTTTTATTTTTTGTGCTATTAAAAAAAAAAAGAGCAACAATTTTGAAAAAAACGCATTATTTTTTACTTTTTGTTATAATAAATATCCCCAAAAATATATATAACATTTTTTTTCCCTCAGTTTAGGCCGATACGTATTCTTCTACATATTTTTGGTAAAAAAAATTGCAATAAGCGATTATTTAATTGGTTTGCGCAAAAGTTATAGCGTTTACAAAATAGGGGATAGTTTTATGGCATTTTTATTAATATATATTTTTTTTTACTACTAATGGGGGTGATCAGCGATTTTTATTGTGACTGCGACATTATGGCGGACACATCGGACATTTTTGGGGCCATTGTCATTTATACAGCAATCACTGCTCTACAAATGCAGTGATTCCTGTGTAAATGACACTGGCAGTGAAGGGGTTAACCAGTGGGGGGCAGTGTAGGGGTTAAGTGTTCCTAGGGGCTTGTTACTAACTGTTGGGGCTGGGCTTTCATTTAGTGAACACTGATCTCTGCTCCAATCACATGGATCAGAGATCAGCGTCACTTGTTGCTAGGCAGAATGGGGAGATGCTGTTTACAATGGCATCTCTCCGTTCAGCCGCCCCGTGAGACGATCGTGGGTATGCCCACTGCGATCGAGTCCACGGGACCCGCGACCGGACTTACGGGGGTCCCGACCAGCACGCAAGCGCACCGCCGGTGGCAGAGCGGCATTAAAGATTGGACGTACCTGTACACCAATATGCCTGCCCGTGCCATTCTGCCGACGTACATCGGCGTGCGCTGGTTGGGAACTGGTTAAAAGGCATTTGTTTTGTAGCGATATAAATAATATTAATATTATGGTTGTAGTGATATAAATAATATTAATATTACGGTTGTTTGATTTTTTGGGGGAAATTACCACAACACCATTATCCCTGAGTTTTTAAGATCAAAGATACAACTATGTTGGTGTCCCTTGTTAATTTTCCATTGTGTTGTTTTTAATGTAACTGCCTACTCCCAAATGGTAATTTTAAGAAAAACACATAGCCAAGTATTATTCTACACAATTTTTTTTTTTTTATTGTGCAGAACAAAAAAAACAGAAATTTAATTAGAGATGCTATCTGCCATCCAAATAAGAACGACTTGCCAAAAAAGTGTGAATCAACGCTCAAACTTCTACTAACATGAAATTAGCAGAAGGGGCCTAAAGGGTGGCGTTTGAGAAATGAACTTCTTTATAATCTCATAGTACGTCACTACGTTTGCAGTTGTCGAACGACAATTTGCGCATGGTTAGTATGCTAGACAAAATCCTGCACACGCGCTTTTGACAAAAATCAGATGCTCGGTCGTACAACAATGGAACCGTGTGAACGAGGCTTTATAGAATGAAGTTTCTCAGCTGTCATTCTGAGCTAACAGACTCAACTCAGAAATAAAAAATATTTTTGGTGTCAATACCAGACATTGGTAAGTGGCTCTCTTTCTCTATAGGCTACAAAGTTTCCAACTGTCTTTTTCTTATTCAAAGATCAACTTTGTTTTTGATTTCACCCAACTAGGAATCAAGAATAGTCAGTCTGACACCCTGTGTGGGCAGGCATAATGTTTCTTCACGGTTTGTTGCAACAAAGGGCAGACTATAGAGGCTAGACATGTAACTAGTTGTCTGAGTAACAGAACGCAAAGAAAGCTTTACCCTGCTCTCTATCTCCATCATAACAGAGATTGACAAGGTACCTCTGACATCACTTGATGACATATAGAACAACTAAACACGTCACATGTTACCATGTGGGCAGAACACCCTTAAGTGCCTGAAAATTGCTTGATTAGACCTGGTGATACATAAAAGAATCCATCCCAGCATCCTTTTAGATGTGTACATCCCTTGCTCGTCAGCACCAACCTCTAGGTGGTGCAGCTTAACTGGTGATCCCTTTCTCAGTTTCATTAAGGAATTACCAGATGGGTTATTGTGAGCTGGAATTAAAGGATAAGTGCATTATTATACATTAAAATAATAATGTTTCATCACCTCCCAACACAGAAGCTTTTGTACACTATCTGGCAGGTCAACAATTGGCTTTTATTGAAAACCAAGTGGAGACTTAACGTGGGGCTTACACTAAGGGGACCAGATTTTTAAGATGAAATCCGGGGACATACTTTTTTTATTGGTAAATGGTAAACCATTTTATAAGCATATTCTCCCCAAATTATATATGCAGTGTATGTGGTATGTGTTTATGGAATGATTGTGTGTGTGTGTGTGTGTGTGTGTGTGTGTGTGTGTGTGTGTGTGTGTGTGTGTGTGTGTGTGTGTGTGTGTGTGTGTGTGTGTGTGTGTGTGTGTGTGTGTGTGTGTGTGTGTGTGTGTGTGTGTGTGTGTGTGGAGAGAGAGAGAGATCACATTATTTCTCACATTTCATGAGATAAAGATACTTTTTTTGGGCTATGACTACCAAATGTTAACCACTTCCTGCCCGCCATATAGCAGAATGATGGGCAGAAAGTGGTTAAGCACACAGCATGGCGATCGTTTGTGTGATGTGTCAATCTGACACACCGCATCTCCGATCTCGGTAAAGAGCCTCTGACATAGGCTCTTTACATTGTGATCAGCCGTGATTGTACACAGTAAATAGAGCCTTTTATCGGCTTTTCCTCCACTCGTACTGACAGACACGAATACAGGAGAGCCGATCAGCTGCTCTCCTGATGGGGGGGGGGGGGGTGTCTGATTATCAGTCCGGACCCAACCATGACCCCCAGGGATGTCAATCCGTGCCCATTACAGGGGCCAATCAGTGCTCATCAGTAATGCCTTTCAGTACCTCCTCATCGGTGCCCCTATCAGTGCCGCTTCTAATTGCTCATCTGAAATGATATATGCTAATTGCATAAAGGGATCTTGGAGAGGATGCCCATATCCAGAGGAGAGAACAAGGGCCCAGAGATTAAGGAACATTTGATGGGCAGTTGGGAATGATCGGGGTGGTGATGGGGGGAGTTACAAGCACCGATATCCCTGTACGGCTTTCAATGAAAAGTCTGAAAGCCACAGAAGGGAGAGGAGAAAAAATGTCCGTCAGCCGCTTCATTGAAAGCCATATAGGGAGATTGGTGCTTGTAATCCCCCCCCCCCCACAGTTGCACCGGTCATCTGTGAGGCTGCCTGGCCCCCCCTGCTGATCTCAGGATGCCCTTCTTGGTGCTGCCCCTGCCGGGCACAAAACTGGGGACAGACTTGGTCCTCAGTCTGGGGACTGTCCCCTGAAACCAGGGATGCCTGGTCACTCTAGCTTACGCCATGTACGTCCATAGGCTTTCATTGATGCTTGCCAACCTGTGCATTGATGTGACAGCCTATGGGGCTGCAGGATGCATGCACCAAGCTGAAGAGGTCTTCTTAACGCCCAGAATTCTATGAACACTTGATTGCTTACTTGCTAGGCTTCTGCAGACAAAGCTATGCGAGTCATTACTTTTCCACCTGGGTCAACTATAAATCCAGAACCACTGGTTTATAGCATTTACATTATCTCACATAAGTAAGTACACCCCTCACGTTTTTGTAAATATTTTATTCTATCTTTTCACGTGACAACACTCAAAATCAAGTGGGAACAGACTGAAAGAAAGGTAAGGTAAAATGTTAGGGTAAAGGACAAGTGTACTTTCAAACAAACTTATCCCCCTCCTCATCCCCAGATGTACAAGGTGTGTCTAAAACGTTTGGTCAATGGTGTGATATCTCAACGGCGTCATGGGCCAGGTGTGTGCACGTGCACATGGCTATCCAGAGGCATGTTGAGAAGTGCCACCTAGCTTGGAGGAGTACAAGGGACCATCAGGGTAACCCCGCTGCGGGCAGTCAAATGTAGTCAGTGTGAGATTTAGGGAAAACGTCGATGGAGACACATGAAATGTTGGTGTAAGTGTACGGGAGGAAAGCCTTGGGCAGAGAATGTGTTTACGACTGGTTCAAATGCTTTCACAACGGGAAAGAAATGATTGAGGATGAGCCACGTTTGGGTTAGCTGTCGACAAGCAGAACCCCAGACATGATCGAGCAAGTGTGACAAATGCTGGCACGAGATAGGCGACTGATGCTATGATTGATTACGGAGCACCATTGTCTGCGAAGATTTGGGTAAGCAGAAGATCTGTTCCTGGTTTATGCCATACAAGCTGACATAAACAGAAAGCAAATTGGATGGAAACCTCTGGAGATTTTATTACCATGTGTAATCAGGATCCATTCTTTCTGCAAACCATCGTCACAGGGAATGAGAGCTGATGTTACCAATTTGATCTGAAATCTAAGCCACAATTGAGGGAATGGCATTCTCCGCCTTCCCAAAAGTGTGTTGTGAAGGATGACTATTATTTTGAAGGCCAATAAAGGTAATTTGTTTGTATCTTCTGTTTTCTGATTCCATTCACATCTCGTATACTTACCTTGCAATATTGTACACATTCTCACTGGTAATTTTTTCATAAGACTCGTCCTTGGAGCCAAATTTTTACTGTGTAACAAACTCAAATTAACTTTTCACAGATCTATGGGTAGCAAGGCTTGTCTACGTTCCAATTAGAGAAATGTCATCATTCCATTTGGGTGGCCCTTTGTTCTTAGGCCTTGGATCCCTCCAGCTGTTTACCTCTGTTACTGGAGTTGCCTTGGAATTCACTGATAAGGACTTGTTGTTGACGGTAATCACAAATATCTGTGTTCTGAACTGATTCTCAGCTTGAATCTGTCAATATACAGTGCCTTGAAAAAGTATTCATGCCCCTTGAAATTTTCCACATTTTGTCATTTTACAACCAAAAATGTAAATGTATTTTATGTGATAGACTAACACAAAGTGGCACATAATTTTGAAGTGGAAGGAAAATGAGAAATGGTTTTCAAAAGTTGTTACAAATATGTGAAAAGTTTGGTGTGAATTTGTATTCAGCCCCCTTTACTCTGATACCCCTAACTAAAATCTAGTGGAACCAATTGCCTTCAGAAGTCACCTAATTAGTAAATAGGGTCCCCCTGTGTGTAATTTAATCTCAGTATAAATATAGCTGTTCTGTGAAGCCCTCAGAGGTTTCTTAGAGAACCTTAGCGAACAGACGCCATCATGAAGGCCAAGGAATGCACCATACAGGTCAGTGATAACGTTTAAAACAGGGTTGGGTTATAAAAAAAATCCCAAGCTTTGAACATCTCACAAAGCACTGTTCAATCCATCATCCGAAAATGGAAAGAGTATGGCACAACTGCAAGACATGGCCATCCACCTAAACTGACAGGCCGGACAAGGAGAGCATTAATCAGAGAAGCAGCCAAGAGGCCCATGTTAACTCTGGAGGAGCTGCAGACATCCACAGCTCAGGTGGGAAAATCTGTTTACAGGACAACTATTAGTCGTGCACTCCACAAATCTGGCCTTTATGGAAGAGCAGCAAGAAGAAAGCCATTGTTGAAAGAAAGCCATAAGAAGGCCTGTTTGCAGTTTGCGAGAAGCCATGAGGAGGACTCAGCAAACATGTGGAAGAAGGTGCTCTGGTTACATGAGACCAAATTTGAAGTTTTTGGCCTACAAGCAAAACGTTATGTGTGATGGAAAACAAACACTGCACATCATCCTGAACACAACATTCCCACCCTGAAACATGGTGGTGGCAGCATCATGTTGTGGAGATGCTTTTCTTCAGCAGGGACAGTGAAGCTGGTCAGAGTTGATGGGAAGATGGATGGAGCCAAATACAGGGCAATCTTAGAAAAAAACCTGTTAGAGTCAGCAAAAGACTTGAGAATGGGGTTCACCTTCCAGACTTCCCTAAACATACAGCCAGAGCTACAATGTATTCATTCTAATCAAAGCATACTCATTTGTTAGAATGGCGCAGTCAAAGTCCAGACCTAAATCCAATTGAGAATATGTGGTAAGACTTAAAAATTGCTGTCCACAGACGCTCTCAATCCAATCTGACAGAGCTTGAGCTATTTTGCAAAGAAGAATGGACTAAAATGTCACTCTCTAGATGTGCAAAGCTAGTAGGGACATACCCAAAAAGACTTGCAGCTGTAAGTGCAGTGAAAGGTGGTTCTACAAAGTATTGAGTCTGGGGGGCTGAATACATATGCACGCCACACTTTTCACATGTTTATTTGTAAAAAAATCTGAAAACTTTTTATTATTTTCCTTCCACTTCACAATTATGTGCCACTTTGTGTTGTTCTATCACATAAAATCCCAATAAAATACATTTATGTTTTTGGTTGTAACATGACAAAGTGAAAAATTTCAAGGGGTGTGAATACTTTTTCAAGGCACTGTAGAGTCTTATAGAGACTATGATATGCAGCAGTGTGATACCCTGACAGTGTCAGAGACAACAAAGAGTCCATGTTTGTGCAGCCTTCTCTGCAATGTATGCGTGTTTTTTTCTATCTATGTTGCCCATAAAAAAATAAAATAAAATGAAACCTTTTCGCTGCAGCACAGAATCCCTGGTACATACTAATGTCACTGATCCAATACTTGTCCCTGTACCTTTAAGAAGGGGTGGGCTTTCTTCAGTCTATCTGCCCTCTATCTATCCATCAGAATGC
Source organism: Lithobates pipiens (assembly GCF_037356315.1). Classification (NCBI taxonomy): domain Eukaryota; kingdom Metazoa; phylum Chordata; class Amphibia; order Anura; family Ranidae; genus Lithobates; species Lithobates pipiens. The sequence continues at coordinate 392,773,915 of NW_027507748.1, read as the reverse complement.
ATTTGCTTCCATTGTGGAGTCACTCATAAGCTAGTGATAGGGCTACAGATACCAGGGTGCCTTGGCAGGGCCTGTAGCTTACACATGTATTTACAAATGTGTGCAGACTAAACCCCTGTTTTTAACACATACTGGTAGACAGATTAATTTGGTTGTCCGCGAGCTGGTTGGTAAGTGACCTTGTAGTTTTCCTTGGATTTATCCTTGGCTTTTTTTCTAACAGTCATTTTTAGTCCCTCTTTCCAGGCAGAGGTTTTGTGTGGTTGGTGGTCCTCACGCCTCAGTTCCCCGATCTGAGTATTGGTGATAATACAATAAAGGTATATAATATTTTCACAGAACCCGAATCTTGTTGTGATAAAATCGTTTAAATCCCCCTTCTGCCAGAACCATTCTGAATCTACATACTACATGCATAGGTGTTTTGAGCACTACCTGGTTACATAAAAGCTAATCCCCACTAATAAATTTGTGATAAATACATTTGCAATAAACAAAATAATTTTACAATAAACAATTGAAAAAAAATAATTATGTGCAATAAAGAATAAATAAAACGTGTGTCATTCATAAGATAGTCCATGTCCTTGTCTCTTCATATACATGTATCTTTTTTTTACCACTACTATTCCTTTATATTGGCTATTGGAATTTACAAATACAGCAACTTAGAAATTAGATGAAATGGTTAGCACTGGGAAACACTTTTTGATAGATAAAAATGTAGCAACCATAACCCGTTTCAGGGCGGCCTTGACTTAATGGGCTTACCAGTTACCTTCTCGTGGCCTGCTCTTCCATGTCTAGGGGTTCCCAGGGTTGATACCCAAGACTTGAACACTGACACAGATGAAGTCCTCTTTAAAAGGGTTTATTTTGCATCAAGAACCTTCAAATAACACAGTCTTTTAGGAAACAGAGGGCACAGGTGAAGAACTCAGGCACCTTGAACTGCAGGTCAAGCAAAGTCTCTATTTCCACCTAGAGAGTAGCCACTCGCAGCTGGGTACTTTGAGGCTGAACAGATCTCTAGCCAGAGATCATGGCAGTCAGCACGTTGACTCAAAACTTGATCAATCAACTAAGGGTGAACAGGAACCTTTTCCCCTTGTACCTGGAACATTTCCCGTCTCCTCAATGGCACTGGAAAAGTCTGAATTCACCAATGTCTTTCCCAACTCTGTAACCAGGCACTTCTCAGAATGCCACTTGCCGGCCCTCCTCCGAAGAGTCCTCTCCCGGACACTTCCACGAGCTGTGGTGTCCCTCCAAGCCGAAAGCACACCCGGACACTTCGAATCCTCCCTCAGTTACTGCGCCTCGGACCAGCCGGGCCTGAGACTCGGGAACAGACGGATCCCTACCCCAGACCAGATGGGTCTACCAGGGGCCATTAACAGGAACATGTTGCGGGATGTCGAACACCCCGGGACCACTCACGGGGCCACCCCGGTCCTGGAACCAGACCAGACCCTACGGGTCTCACGAACACCTCTCCCCAACCACGTGACCCACACCGCTTAAGTACCCCCTTTCCTGACTCCTCAGCGGGCCCCCGGCACTCAGAGAAGGCCGATACCCAAACATCCAACCAGACCTGGTTCTGGCCTGTCATGTGCACCTCACTATCCACATGACCAGGCAGAACTTCTAAACACAGCCTGGCCAGACTGGTGTTAAGGCCCACCTACATAATCAACCCTCAGAACCTTTATTGTTCTGAGGCAAAAACTAAATTTACATGCGTATGACATTTTGTCCAAAATGTCATCCGCTACACAAAGTGCATTTTATATACAACTATATAAATCGGACCAAAATGAGGGACAAATGAGGTAGAAGGAGGGACAGAGGGACATTGTTCCAAATCAGGGACAGTACCTCGAAATCAGGGATAGTTGGGAGTTATGGCACCCCTTTGAAAAAGTTACGTTCTGTAACGCAACGCGTCAGGGAAGGAATTTGGTGTCGGACCTATCACTTCCGGTTTACGGCCGAAACCGGAAGTGCGTGTCTGCTGCACACTCTGCTGTATTTGCTATATGTAAGTGTGGATTTTACCTTTTATTATAATAAAATAGCGAAGTTACTACACATGAAAGCCCTCTGTGTTTTTCCACTCTATATGGCTTGGATATCCTGGAGCTATTGGGAGGGCATATAATATATAGCCTCACAGTGAAATACAAACAGCGGTGGAGCAGTGTGAATGAATAAGAAGCCAGCAGTTATCCCTTTACACAGTGCCTATTTTCCAGATATTGGAGGTGAGAGGCTGGGGGAAACAGGTGGTGCACCCATTAAGCACTGAAGTTTGCAGTGATTTGCCACTCTTGGGAATCGATTTTTCACATTTTTTTGCATGAACTTTATTTATATATTTTGCAACTTCATCAGTCATCAGTGCACTTTATTTATGGACTATCACGTGTGTATATTGATTGTTTAATAATCACTATATTTGGTTTTCCACGTATTTTCACCTTATAGATTTTCTATATTTATTCTGATACTTATACGCTTGTTTATATTTGGACTATCTATGTAGATTATTTAAGTATTTGATTAATTCTTTCACGGACTTTTATTCACTAATTGTTGCACATTTATTGTTTGCACGCGTAATTTGATTTGGATTTTTTATATGGATCTATTTCTCATTGTACTTATGTTACACTCAGTGGATATTATTTGATTTACATCTATTTTGGGATTAATATTCACTTATAGGTTTAGCACTTTTAGGTAGCGCCGCATTCTTATTAATTTATATACTCAATTTTTGGTGCAGAGATCACTTTTTTTATGCTGGCTGCTTCCTATATACATTCATTTTATATATTTTCCTATGACATATTAGGTGGAGCGCACTAGTTTTCCCTTTACACAAGGGACAGAGGGACATTGTTCCAAATCAGGGACAGTACCTCGAAATCAGGGATAGTTGGGAGTTATGGCACCCCGGGCACCTGCATCTCTCATGTCCCCATACTGCAGTCAGTAGGAGCCGCTCAGGAGATCAGATCTGTGGGAGCCGTTGGGAGACAAGCTGTCACTAGCCGGACTTCTGTGTTTACAAGTGATAGTGGTAACTATCTTGGTGGAACGTAGGTTCCACCAAGCTCCACGAGAGTGGGTTTATTATAAGTCGGTATTAATTGCTAATACCTGTAAATTAAAAAAAGAGTCTTGGATGCAGATGCCATCTGAACAAAAAGATAGCTAGTGCTAAACATCTGACTCCGCATACACCACATTAATGCACAAAACAATTACACATTTGATGTTCAATGAAGATTTATTGGGAGCTGTAAAACGGTTCATATTTAGAACTTAATTTGAATTGCTTTTCTGAAACTTATTTTTTTAATAATGTGACTGGCACAGCACCCATCAGGGCTGTGCAGATATAGGGGTTGATTTACTAAAGCCAAATCCACTCTGCACTACAAGTGCACTGCAAGTACACTTGAAAGTGCACTTAGAAGTGAAGTCGCTGTAGCTCACTGTAGATCTGAGGGGAAGCTCTGCTGATTTTATCATCCAATCATGTGCAAGCTAAAATGCTGTTTTTTATTTTTATGTCCCCCTTGAATCTACAGCTACTGCACCTGAAAGTGCACTTGTAGTGCAAAGTGGGTTTGCCTTTAGTAAATAACCCTCATAGACTCACACTGTAGAGAGCATACAGCAGCAGAGTAATAGAAGCACCTCCCAAAGATCTTTCCCTACAGTTGCCAAAGACCATGGAAAGATCATGTGACCACACAACAGCAATGCAGGAATAAGGTACTTTAAGGATTTAATAAAAGTACAGTGGCATGATATATGTGATTTATGTTAATGAAGTATGGCAATTACGGCTCCATGCACACTGGAGCTCAAAAAAGCTTTTTCTGGATGCCAGATTGCTGGCAGAAAAAGCTGGTTGAAAAACGGGCTTTTAATATCATTTTGTACTAGCGTTTATGACGTCCCGTTCAGGCCCGCCTGTCAGTTTTTCAGGCGGACCTGAACGGGTGCTCCATAGAGCTCTATGGAGCGTCGGATGTCAGCGGTGACATGTCCGCTGACATCCGACCCGCTCTGATCCGAAAAAGTGTAACGGAGGAAAAAGCTATTTTTCCATCCGTCTGCGGATCGGATCGGGTGACGAAGGGCACTGCGGTCCGTCGTCATCCGATCTCCCATAGGGGAGAGCGGCGCTGTGACAGGTCCGTCCCTGCGCAGTATGCAGAGACAGACCTGTCATCTCCCTGCTCAGCGGGGATCGGCGGAGTGATCCCCGCTGAGCAAACGGATATCCACGGGGCGGATCAGAACTGATGCGCCCCGTGTGAAAGGACCCTTAGTGTTTATGGGCGTTTTTAATAAAAATACACAGAGGACACTCCCAAACTACCATGATGCATTTAAAAAATAGAAAACCAAGCGCTAATTAATGCGCGTTTATGAGTGTTTATCAGCATTTATCGGTGTTTAGCGTTTTTTAGCTTTTTTTGTGGTCAGAAAAACGGCACTTTGAACATGATTTTACGGCGTTCGGAGAACAGCCTATAATCTCCACTGCTGATAAAAGCTAGAAAAAGGCCATGTGCGCATGGACACATAGGATAACACAGAGTGGAGTTCATGGGCTGTTAAAAAAAAATGCTGTTTATGAGCTCCAGTGTGCATGGAGCTGAACTGCTTGCCGACCGTGCACTGTACATATACTGCGACAGTGCGGGCCAGCTGTGCAGAATCATGTATATATTATGCGATTCTGCATTTCCGGGTTGGGGGTGAACCTAAATGTCCAGCTGTGCTGTGATTTGTCACAGCACATGCCGATCACTGGGTCCCACCAGCGATTGAGCCTAGGCACCCGGTGATCAGCTCTGAGTCTTATGAAACACAGTGAGTGTAAAAGTCACAGACCTGTGTTCAGTGATAGGGGATCTAGTTTTTTTTTTCATTCCCTGCTAAGCACGAAATAAAAACAAATAGTTCCACAGTAAAAGCAGCACAGGGTACACATACAAACACTTGTTAGGCACATAATTAACCCCTTAATGAACCTAGATGGTAATCCTTTCCTGTCCAGGGTCATTTGTACAGTGACAGTGCATATTATTAGCGCTGATCACTGTAATAATATCAAATATCACTGATGATGTCAGTTAGTTCCCACAAAGTGTCAATTAGTGCCAGATTGTGCGTTGTCCCACTATAGGTTGCTGATCCCCCACCATTACTAGTGTAGCACCAACCCCAAAGGAGCCGCTTGAGCATATTAGGTTCTTTGTTCTGCCTCTCAACCCCAAGAATAGTCTCTGCCCCTCTGGCACACCTAGTAAACCAATGTTAATGCAGATACAACAGTAGATAGAACCAAACTGTATAAAACCAGGAAGTATTTTTAACTGAAAGTCTTTTTATCATCACGCAAACAGTAATAATATAACTGAATAGTTAAAATCTAAAACTTTGATATAAAACAGCGCTCCCGAAGCCTGCTAGTGGCCAAAAATGGCTGCTTAAACAGCGCTAAAGTGCCGCTAAAACAAGCGGCGCTTTAGAGCTGATGCGGCCCCAGTGTAAAAGGGGTCTAAGTAACGGCGTTTTTTCATTAAAAAAAAAAAAAAGTGCCGGAAAAGCTCAAGAAAACTGCCCCCCCTTTAAAGTCATTGTTTTAATTTAATTTTTTTACCAAAGACATGTAGCAGAATACACTTTGGCCAAAAAAAAAGATATGATTTTTTTTGTATTGGATATGTTCTATAGTAGAAGGTAAACATGACATGAGTTAGCATATCATTTCACTGTATGCTGGGGAAAATACTAAAACTGGAGCAGCTGGGCATAGGTGCTTTGTGGCACTGCATTTCTTTGACAATTGCAATGCTGTACAGAAATGACTTTTATATAATTTTTTACCCACAAATACAGCTTTCTTTTAGTGGTATTTGATCGCCTCTGGGTAGTTTATTTTTTGCACTGTAAACAAAAAAAACAGTTTTGGAAAAAAAATTTATATATATAAAAACAGACAGTTGAAATAAATATATATATAAATATATAAATATATATATATATATATATATATATATATATATATATATATATATATATATATATATATATATATTTTATAATATATTATATATATAATATTTATTATTATATAATATTATATAATTTTTTTCAAAACTGTCTGTATATATATATATATATATATATATATATATATATATATAAACAGACAGTTTTGAGAAAAAATATATTTGATATATAAATATATATATATATATATATATATATATATATAAAATATAAACAGACAGTTGAAAATATATATATATCTATATCTATATATCTATATATCTATATATATATATATATATATATATAAAATTATATTTATTTCAACTGTCTGTTTATTAAAAAGCTGTATTTGTGGGTAAAAAATGATATAAAAGTAATTTCTGTACAATTGTCAGTTAAAGTAACGCAGTGCCACAAAGCACCTATGCCCAGCTGCTCCAGTATTAGTACATTCCCCAGCATACAGTGGTATGATATTCTAACCCATGTCTTGTTCTCATCACACACAGTACTGTCTATAGTGCTGCCAGGAACTGTCACGTCCGCAGGGATCCGGAGGAAGCCTATTCTCATGTCAGTCAGTCACGTCTAAAGGCGTGGCTACACGTCCTTTTTGTTCTGTGATTGGGTAAAGTGTTTTAAGTGGGCGTGTGTTAGGTGGCAGCTCCTGGCTGGGACAGGTCGTGTCTTCCTTGTAGTCGGTGGTCGGATCATGCTGTTTCCTGGGGGCTGATCTGGAGTTGTGAGAGCCTAGGGGGAAGGAGGATCACCTGAGATCCAGGGATCAGGACAGGTACCTACCGCACTGACACTCCCATACCGGCACTCCTGTAAGTGACGGAACAAAAGTTTGAACAGGAAGAGCCGCTTGTGTTATTATTGTTGTGTGTGATCAGGGCTCAGCCGTGTGTAATACCTGAGCTCAGTGTCATGGCTGACACAGCCCCACAGGGAGATTACCTGTCCCAACGGTACTGGGGCTGCTTCTCACCCTCTCCTGTGCTCCCCTTCCATAGATGATGGATTATTGGGTGATGATGACACCATCGATCAGTATGACACCCACAGGGAAGTGAAATTGGATCCTTAGTTAGAAGACAAGATCATAAGTTAATCATGTGGCTTCCTGTTTTTACCAGCCAACTTCTTAATTTCATCTAAATACAATCGTGTTTATAATGTTGGTGCTGCTGATCGATTTTTATTTTCTGCCCTGGCTGATTGACTTACTTTGATCGAATCTACTCGAAATCAATAAGAAGGAAAGTTATTTGATCGGTTTCTGGTTTGATCATTTTGATTGCATTACATTAGTTAAATTAAACTGAAGCATGTATAATCACTATTGCCTATATCCCAATAATGACTAAATTGTTATTATTATTATTCAGAATTTATATAGCGCCAACAGTTTGCACAGCGCTTTACAACATCGTGGTCGAATCATTGACTTATATACCAGGGGCCTTTACATAGAAAATCAATTGCCAACTAAAGGCATTTTTTTTTTAGTTCTGGATAGTGGACAAGGATTAGAACCCCAGTTAGTTTTTATAGCTGTCTGTGCCCCCATGTGGCTACATTCCCACCAGTGATTAAAGCGGAGCTCCACCCAAAAGGGGAAGCTCCGCTTGTCTGCCTCCTCCCTCCTCTGCTGTCACATTTGGCACCTTTTTTTTGGGGGGGTGAGAAACAGCGGGTATCTGGTTGTGACAGGTACTCGCTCCCACTTCCGGCTGAGTTTGCTGTGGCGGAGTGAGCCAGCAGTTCAGCCCACTGCTCCCTCGCAGCTGGCTCAGAGTGCTGCGCAAGGCTGCCAGTTTCCCTTAGCCAAGATGGCGGCACCAGCATCCGAGAGCTGATTCAAGAATCTGCTCGGGTGAGGGTACTGGATCCCTGAACAGGTAAGTGCCTGAATCATAAAAGTCAGCAGCTTCAGGATTTGTAGCTGCTGACTTTAAAAAAAAGTATGTGTTTGGGGGTTATTGCAGTTTTATACTTGGGTGGATTTAGTATTGGTCTGATGCTGCATCTGTCACCGTCGTCCCTATGTCACTATGTCACTACTGTCAGTCAGCAACTCTCTGCTCTGCCCCCCCCCCCCCCGCTCAGTTTAGGCCGGGTTCACACTGGTACTACACGACTGTTGTACGACTGTCCTCCTACTGTGCCCTGCAACAGTCCTACTTCCATCCTACTTAAATGAACAAGATAAGATTTTGCTCCGACTTTGAGATAGTACTTGTCTTTTGACCAATCAAAACAGTCCCTGAGTGACATTCATTGCTGCTGCAATCACAATTCAGATGAAGAGGACAAGAAAAAAAAAAATCGATCCTCTTTCTTTAAAGCGTTTTATACAGCACAGTAATTGTGCTGTGTAATTTGGCCCCCTGTAATACCTGCCAGTTTCTCCTCTCCCCTTTGCAAACTGACCACGGTTTATCATGTCTGCTGAGCCCTGACAACCGTGGTCAGTTTACATGCCTCCATCATCCGCAGCCTGCTATCTGCAGCTCTCCTCTCTGTTCCTGTGTCCTCCTCCCCTCCCAGTCATGTGACTGTCCAGTGCGATCTTTCTCTGCTGTATGTATTACAGAGGGAGGCACTGAACTTTCCCTCTGACATCTGCCGGGCAGTCACGTGACCGCCTGGCGTGGTCTTCCTCCGATGTTTGTATTACAGAGGGAGATCACGTGACCACTCGACAGATGTCAGAGGGAGAGCTCAGCCCCTCCCTCTGAAATACATACAGCTGAGAAAGACAGCGCCGGGCGGTGACATGACCGGGGATAAGAAACTATTTATGAGAATTTTAGAAAATGGCATATAGTATATACATCATGTAATCCTAGCAGAGGGGCTGGCAGTGGACGTGTGCACTGCCTTAACCACTTTAATGACCTCTTTAAGGCCAGTGTGAATTGTAGTGGCAGAAATCTTTTTTGTTTACAGCTGTGAATGAGAATGGCTTTATGTAGTTGCCGGTGTCCTGTTGGATAGTGTCCCCCATCAGATAGTGTGCGCAGTAAACAGGACAAGCAGATTCTGAAAATAGTCTAAGATGAATGGCGCCAGGTTCTAGCTCCACCATCCAAGTGGACATAGAGTTAGAATAAAAAGAGCCAAGCAAAGCGAGGCCGTGCCTGAAGTGTGACAAGCGAAGCGAGTCCACGAGGGGCCTTCTAATATGTGCAGCCCTGTGTCCACTTGGATGGTGGGGCTTGCACCTGGACTCACGGCGCAGGTGCCGTTCATCTTCGGAGATTTTTGCCTGCGCAGTTCAGAGCGGACACTTTTCGATGGCCGGACTGTATATGTCACAACACCGGCCCCAATCACTGACAGGTTGCCGGCAGCTGCAGCTCTCCACACAGCCAGTGATTACCTGCTTTGACCAATGTGATTCAGTCAAAATGATCAACTCAGAAAACAATCAAATATCTTCGCTTCTTAGACTAGCCATACACTATACAATTTTTCTTTTTAGATTTACCAAAACCAGATAATATGAGGTCAAACCTAAACACTTTCAATTAGTATGCAATCAGGCAGGCCCTTACGCTACATGGCTGAAGGTAAATCTAAAGGTAATTGTTATTTAATAATTGTATAATTGATTTTGATTGACTCAGTTTGATCAAATCCAATCAGCCAGAGCAGAAAAGGATCAATCAGCAGCACTGAGATGTTTCGGTCATAAATTTTGTTTGTACAGTAATTAGATCAATCGGATTATGAGGTTCTCTGGTAGAAACAGAGATTTGATTTTTGCAGCATCCAGCAGAAATCACCTCAGGTAATCTCTGGCAGTGCGGTCGCGGGGACCTGTCATTATTGTGAATGGGGGCAGCAGCTGTAAACAAAGTTTTACAGGTCTTTATCTCCAGTGTGAATGTAGCCTTCACTCACCTTCTCAATTTGTCCTGTTTGTCGTTTGCATCGAAAGTAAAAGAAATCCCTAAACTTTGGGTTGACGTCCGAACAGGAATAGAGGGGAAATCTTCCAATGGGGACAGTAGTTCTGGTGACAACCAGAGCATACTTCACTTTGAAGGGATTTTCTCTCACTTCCTGTTTTGGCTATAGGACAGGAAATGAATAGAAATGTCCCCAATGGGACACAGATGGGGGGGGGGGGGGGGGGTTGTGGAGGAGAGATTTGATTTTGTAGGGCTTAGAACACTCCCTTGCGGTATACTTTAATCATAAGGCCTTGTTTGCACTTTTATTTATTTATTTATTTATTTATTTATTTTTTTTAGATGAGCTGCATTGATCTACATAGAACACAAGCTCAGCACAGGGACACATTGAAAACCATTGTTTTCTAGGTGCCCTGTTCACCCCATACATATGCATACGAGCTCATTATGAAATACTTGCCTTAGAACGAGGTCCCTGTATCGCAGGCTAGCCCACGCTAAAGGAGCTGACGTTTTGCCCTCCGCGTGTCTTCCGGGTTTGCGGCTCCGGCGCCGTGAGTGGCCAGAGCTGTGATGACATCACTCCCTCGCATGCGTGCGGGAGTCTTCTTTCCGGCAAGGTCTGGCAGCATCTGCCAAACCTTCGGCTGGGCATGCACAGCTCATGTGCCACTGACGTCAGCGGCTTCATGCAAAGTGAATATCTCTTAAACTGTACGGGTTTAGGAGATATTCATTTTACCTACAGGTTAGCCTTATACGCTTACCTGTAGGTAAACATTCAAAGTGTGTATACAATCACTTTAAAAGCATAGCTTAGTAACGTTGGCTGTAGAAAGCTGTAGCTGTAGTTTTTCAGCGTTTTTACAGTAGCGTTTATTTTTTTTTTTTTTTTTTTTTTTTTTTAGCTGTAGCTTTTTTTTAGCGAAAACTATACTCCCATAAAAGCTTATGGCTCCGAAACATTGATAAACGGTGAACAGCCTAGTTTTTCATTATTTTTATTTTTTTTGGCGTTTTTAACCTGTTTTAACCACTTCAGCCCCGGACCATTTTGCTGGCCAAAGACCAGACCACTTTTTGCGATTCGGCACTGCATCACTTTAACTGACAATTGCGCGGTCGTGCGACGTGGGTACCAAACAAAATTGATGTCCTTTTTTTTTTTTTTTTTTTTTTTTTTTCCCCACAAATAGAGCTTTCTTTTGGTGGTATTTGATCACCCTGCGGTTTTTATTTTTTGCACTATAAACAAAAATAGAGCGACAATTTTGAAAAAAAAACGCATTATTTTTTACTTTTTGTTATAATAAATACCCCCCAAAAATAAAAAAAGTTTTTTTTCCCCTCAGTTTAGGCCAATACGTATTCTTCTACATATTTTTGGTAAGAAAAATCGCAATAAGCGATTGATTGGTTTGCGCAAAAGTTATAGCGTTTACAACATAGGGGATAGTTTTATGGCATTTTTATTATTATTATTATTATTATTTTTTTTTTTTTACTAGTAATGGCGATCAGCGATTATTATTATTATTATTTTTTTTTTATTATTGTGACTGCGACATTATGGCGGACACATCGGACATTTTTGACACATTTTTGGGACCATTGTCATTTATACAGCAATCACTGCTATACAAATGCAGTGATTCCTGTGTAAATGACACTGGCAGTGAAGGGGTTAACCAGTGGGTGGCAGTGTAGGGGTTAAGTGTTCCTAGGGGTTTATTACTAACTGTTGGGGGCTGGGCTTTCTTTTAGTGAACACTGATCTCTGCTCCAATCACATGGAGCAGAGATTAGCATCACTTGTTGCTAGGCAGAACGGGGAGATGCGGTTTACAACGGCATCTCTCCGTTCAGCCGCCCCGTGAGACGATCGCGGGTACACCCGCGACAATAGTTTTTTTGATAACTGATAACAGCCTATGTGTGCATGAACACATAGGATAACATGCTGGGGAGTTTATTGACTGCAGAAACAAATGTCTATAGCCAAAAACAGCAGCTATAAAAACGTCCAGTGTGCATGAGGTCTTACTAAAAAGCTGCCTATGCAGACAAGGGGCATCTGTAGATAAAAGCAAGCTGTGCAGCTTTGACCAGCGTTGAATGGTGCCCTTGCTATAGGTGTAGGCCATTTGTGTACCTCATGAAGCCTGACCTGAAAACGCTCAGATTGCATCACCCCATCCTGCCTTGTTGCTAGGACGTTGCTAAGTCTCCGAGCTCTTACCTCCACCATCAGAGGAGGGAGCTGTTTCTCTCATTAAAATCTCCTCACATGCACTTTCTTGCAGTAAGCTCAGAGCTTAGTGTTTTAGAGCTCACGCCTGTGATGGTGGGGGGTGGGCAGTAACAGCTAGGAGTCTCTTAGCAACATCCTAGCAACACGGGATGATGCCATCTCTGGGAGTTCAGTCGGGCTTCGGAAGGTACGTAAATGACATATAGCAAGGGCATAATTCAACTTTGATCAAGGCTGATTAGTTTTATCTAAAGGTGTCCCTTACCTGTATAGGCAGTTTTTGGGGTAAAGGTGAACTATGCCTTTAAGCAGAATTAAAGCTAAATTTTAGACAACTGCAGGCAGGCAGCTTTTTATTGCAGAAGAGACCTGCTATGTAAAAGCTGCTTTTGTAACAGGATTCTCTATTTGGCAATTATGTATGCTTAGGCAGTAAGGCAAATTGTGTAACGACTAATCATAATTAACTTTTTATCTGATTTGAATAACCTGAAATCTGATTAGGCGCTCTATATTATTGCACTTTGAACATTTTAAAGCCAAACTAAATGGGGGGGGGGGGGGGGGGGGGGAGAGAGAATGTAAACAGGCAGGCTTTTTATTGCAGAAGAGACATGCATTGTGTAAAGTACGCTTACTTGCCTATTCACAGTGGAAGGCCTCATGCACGCCGGACAATCTAAAAAAGCCAGCAACGCTAGCTGTAGAGTGAGTTTTTCAGCATTTTTGCACTAGCCTTTTCCAGTGGTTTTAGGCTGTTGCGCTTTTTTAGCAAAACTATACTCCCATAAAGCCTTATGGCCGATTAGGCACGGTTTTTAACGCTTTCAAGCTTTTATCAGAGTTGGAGCTGAAAAACTCCTCTCAAAAAACATTTAGTTCTGGGGGGTTTTTCCTAAAAAAAAAAAAAAACGCCCCGTCCAAAAACTGCTGATAACAGCCTATGTGTGCATGGACACATAGGATAACATGCTGGGGATTTTACTGGCTGCAGAAAAAAACATCTGATGCCAAAAACGGCAGATGTGAAAAATGTTCGGTGTGCATGAGGCGGATGTACGCAGAGCTGCACATTTACAACCCGGTTTACATTCTGGCACACTGTTGGTGTGTGGGAACGATTACACTGCCCTGCATACTTTAGGTTAGCAAGCTCAGATCGCAGTTTGCCGACCTGTCATACCACATCGGTATTGTGGATGAAGCTGGTGGTAGAGGAACAAAACGGCTGCAGAGCAGAGCCCATAAGCCGATGCTTCCTGTACAGCGCCAGCTTTTGCCACATGCAGAGTCTATGGCAAAGTTCAGTTAACCCACAGGATAGACACAGGTGCACTACGCTGCACCCGCGGTGTGGGTAATCATCAGTGTGAAAGCAGTTTAGGCCCTTTTCACACGATCGGCCCTACCCAATCGGACCCTCAATTCACCTCTACAGAGCGGCAGATGTAAACAGACTTTTGTTCGTTTACTCCCGCCTGCCTCCGGTCCTAAAAATCCGATAAAAAATTAGAAGGGAGTTCGCCCCCTTCCATCTAGGTGGATCGGAAGGCCTATAGAGACTTGGGAACCCCTGCGTTAGAGTGACATCATCCCACCCCAGCGGAGAAGATGCTGGTGAGGGACGTCGTGGTTGTTAGACCATTGGTTAGTATTTGTGCCTTTTTAGTTCCGCTTTAATTGTTCTCAGCATTGCTGAGTAAAGCTGGGATTAGCCTTATAGAATTTAGTTAGAAAATTGTCGTTTTGCAAACATTTGTTCAATTATCTAAGTGTTAAATTTTGACATGGTAGTCAAAGCCAGTCCATGAAGGCACCATCAAGCAATTTTTATAATTTCTTATCCAAGCATTCCAATTAAATTTTACAGGTGTACGACCAGCTTAAAGCTGGCTATACAGTAAGACCCTTTTCACACTGGGGCGATTTGCAGGCGCTACAGTGCTAAGAATAGCGCCTGCAAAGCACCCTGAAAGAGCCGCTGCTGTGTCTCCAGTGTGAAAGCCCCGAGGGCTTTCACACTGGAGTGGTGTGCTAGCAGGACGGTAAAAGGTCCTGCTAGCAGCATCTTTGGAGCGGCGAAGGGAGCAGTGTATACACACTGCTCCTGCCCATTGAAATCAATGGGGCAGCTCGGCTATACTGTTGGCATAGCGCTGCTGCAGCAGCGCTTTGCAGTGGTTTTAACCCTTTTTTGGCTGCTAACGGGGGGGGGGGGGGGGGGGGTAAAGGCGCCCCACTAGCGATGAATAGCACCATGAAATTGGCGGTAAAGGCAGCAAAAAATAGCGGCATTTTACCACTGCCCCTGCCCCAGTGGGAAAGGGGTCTAATATATTTCTTTCATTCAGCCTGCAGATAAATCCTCCTGTTTGGCTATTTGCAGTGATGGCGACTCTTGTCACCTCAGATTTTTTGGAACTACATTTCCCATGATGCTCCACTCCACTGCAGCGTGCATGAGCATCATGGGAAATGTAGTTCCTAAACGTCTGGGGTGCCAAGCGCATCACTGGGCTATTTTCTGACCGTCGTCTTTCAGAATACCCATACAGTAGCTGCATCTGATTGGACAGGTATGGTTTGACAAGTTTCCAACAGGTTCTTTTGAGCTAAAGCTGATTGAACATTCTACTTTTGTTGAACAGTGTGGTGCTATCAAGGCCACACACTGCTTGCATGTCGGCTGAGACGGCACCTTAGAAGCAGAGCATTGACAACCTGGAAGTATATTGATAGTCAAAACGTTCCTTTTTAGATTTTGGGTAGAATAAGGCAGGGTTAAAACCTATGGCAGTTAATTTTTTGTGGTCTGGTATTTTTTGTAAATTTTAATTCACTTTCTGCCCCATAAATGTAACCAAGTTAAAGGAATTTTCACCACAATGAGGGGAATTCTCCTGTTGGAAAGTCATTTCAGGGATAAGTGTCCCCACTGGAAATTTCCCATTTTATTGCTGTTCTAGTCACCTGTAAAACTTAGAAATTTCTGTCATTTTTTGTATTCATGACAACGGAGAAATGGTGAGGTTTAATTTAACAAGAGTCTGCAGGAGCCTGACACTGCCATCGCAACTCACTGATCGCAGGTGCAATAAAGACGCACACTTTTTTTTTTTTTTTTTTTTTTCCCTGCAAATACATGTACATTTTTTACATTTTGTTTTTTTTTTTTTTTTTTTTTTTAAAGGTGAACCCAACCTTGAAGCAGTGAATATACTTTATGGCAGGGATACGCAAACTACGGTCCTCCAGCTGTTGCGAAACTACACATCCCATGAGGCATTGTAAAACTCTGACATTCACAGACATGACTAGGCATGATGGGAATTGTAGTTCCTGAACAACTGGTTCATAGTTTGAAGCCCCATGCTTTGGTATAATAGTGTGCCGCAGCTCCTTCATTTTTCAGTTAGCAGGCAGGGACCAGGTTGGTGACCAAACTGTATTGCTATATTGCAGTAGGCAATGGTGAGGTAAATGACCCCGCTGTGCTATTTGGTACCTGGATCAAAAGAAGGGCTGAACAGGATTACTAAACGTTTGGCAGGTGAAACAATTTAAAGTGTAACTAAAGACGAAACCTTTTTTATTTAAATTTTTTTTACTTGGGAGATTTACGCTTTTGATTTGTCCTTACCATTTTTTTGAGACTGTATTCAGACAGTGTTGTGACAGGGGTTTTACTGAATTTTAAAACAAAAACAAGTGTTTCCTTTGTGTCCCATTCACACTTCAATACAGCCCACTGCGATAAAATCTCATCGCAGGGCGCAGTACAGAATTGCATGGCACTCTACAGCATCACATTGCTGGACAGTGCCATGACTGAAGTGTATGTTTTGTACGCTTTTAGATAAATTTTGTACGAATGTGAAATAAATGGAGCTCTTTGTGATTTGCTGAATCGTGCACCATGCCGCACCCACCGCAGCCACGATGGACAGTTGCTGTAGAGGAAGGTGCAGCTGTCCGTTGTGTGTTAATTCAGCCTGAAAGTAAAAAAAATCCCAAAATGTGGTTTGGCACCAGAACAGGAGGGCCTATTGGACCACATAGCGACACTTAACCACTTAAGGACCGCCGTATTGCCATTGTACGTCATCGCAACGGCACAGGCAGGCACAAGCACGTACATGTACGTGCCTGCCTTCCAGCGGGTGGGGGGTCCGATCGGACCCCCTCCCGCTGGATACGGCGGTCCGGTTCGCTGCAGGAGCGATCCGTGATGAGAGGATGGCCGTTGGTTTCTGGCCACCCCCTCTGGATCGCTCCTGGCCAATGAGAAGCTTCCTCCCACTGTGTATTGTTTACACAGGAAGAAGGAAGTGATGTAATTCTCCTCGGGGCGGTCTTTTTGACCGGACTACGAGGAGAAGACTAAAAGTAAGTGTGCACCAACACTACACTGACATGTAGGTACACACAGGCACACAAACTCCCCCCCCCCCCCCCCCCCGTCACAGTGTCACTGATTGCATTGATCATTTCTTTACTGATCACTGCATTCAGTGTCAGTTGTAACAGTAAAAACTGTCAGGGCAGTTAGTGTTAGGTCCAGGGTAGCCCCCTATCACCCCCCAATAAAGATTTAACCCCCTGATTGCCCCTAGAGTTAACCCTTTCACCCCCTTTTGCCAGTGTCACTAAGCGATCATTTTTCTGATCGCTGCATTAGTGTCGCTAGGTAGCTAGTTATTTTTTTTAGGTTCACCGCCAGGTTTTTATAGCGTTGGGTACCTCCAAATACTACCCAATAATGGTTTTAACCCCCTGATTGCCCCTAGTTAACCCTTTCACCAGCGATCACAGTATAAGTGTCACTGGTGACGCTGGTTAGCCAGTTAGTTATTTAGGTTCCCCATCAGGTTTTTATATAGCGCCAGGGACCCCCATATACTACCTAATAAAAATGTGAACCCCCTGATTGCCCCTAGTTAACCCTTTCACCACTGATCACCGTATAAGTGTTACGGGTGACTCTGGTTAGTTTGCTTTTTATAGCATCAGGGCACCCACCATTTATTACCCAATAAAGGTTTAACCCCCTGATCACCCGGCGGGTGATATCAATTAGGTTTTAGAGTCAGGGTCTGCGTCGCCCCAGGCAGCGCTAGGTTAGTGCCAGTACCGCTAACACCCACACGCAAAGCATAAACCTCCCGTAGTGGTATAGAATCTGAACAGAGCAATATCTGATCTGATCAGATCTTTACTAGCGTCCCCAGCAGTTTAGGGTTCCAAAAAAACGCATTGTTAGCGGGATCAGCCCAGATACCTGCTAGCACCTGCGTTTTGCCCCTCTGCCCAGCCCACCCAAGTGCAGTATCGATCGATCACTGTCACTTACAAAACACTAAACACATAACTGGAGCGATTGCAGAGTCAGGCCTGATCCCTGCGATCGCTAACAGTTTTTTTGGTAGCATTTTATATTTAAATCCGGAAGGCAGTGCTTGGTTTTCGGGGTCCCGTACGTGGCTAGGCTCCCAAAAAGTCCCCCACATGTGGTATCCCCGTACTCGGGAGAAGCAGCAGAATTTATTTTGGGGTGTAATTTGACTTATGCCCATAGCATGTGTGAGCAATATATCATTTAGTGACAACTTTGTGCAAAAAAAAAAAAGTTTGTAATATTCCCGCAACTTGTGGCAAAATATTAAATATTCCATGGACTCAACATGCCTCTCAGTAAATAGCTTGGGGTGTCTACTTTCCAAAATGGGGTCATTTTGGGGGGTTTTGTGCTATTTTGGCATTTTATGGCCTTCGAAACTGTGATAGGTAGTGAGGAGTGAAATCAAAAATTTGCACCCTTAGACATCCTGAAGGTGGTGATTGGTTTTCGGGGTGCCGTGCGCGACTAGACTCCCAAAAAGTCCCACACATGTGGTATCCCTATACTTGGGAGAAGTAGCGGAATATATTTTGGGGTGCAATTCCACATATAAATTTTCGCTCTTTTTCCATTTATATCGCAAAAAATAAAAATCGCAGAGGCAATCAAATACCATCAAAAGAAAGCTCTATTTGTGGGAAGAAAAGGACGCAAATTTCGTTTGGGTGCAGTATTGCATGACCGTGCAATTACCAGTTAAAGCAGCGCAGTGCGAAATTGGTAAAAGACCTCTGGTCCTTAAGGTGTTTATTGGTCCGGGGCTGAAGTGGTTAATTTACATCAGCAGCTTGCACTGCTGTCAAGTGACATTTAACACTATTTAGTGCACTGTAGAAAAATGTAGGAATATAGACCAGGAACAATGTTGTACCTCTGCAGAGAGACTATGGGTTGATTTTTTCCAAACCTGGAGAGTGCAAAATCTGGTGAAGCTGTGCATGGTAGCCAATCAGCTTCTAAATTCACCTTATTCAATTTACGTTTTGACAAAAAACTGGAAGCTTGAACATAGGGAACCCCGCTTAGGACAGAGCACCCCTTAAGCCTTGTACACTTGGTGCGATTGTTGACAGGGGATTGTCTGACACTGTTGTCCTAAAATCTTACTGGTAGTACTCTCCTTTTGACAACTGTTGTCCAACTTTTGGCCAACAAATGTTGGATGACAGGCTAGTAAATTTTCGGCGGACAACGGTTTGATGTCTGGTTTTTGTATGGTCAGTACACAAATCCGTCACACAAATCGAAAGCACATACATGCATGCTTGCAATCAGTGCTCACCAAACACAAAATTAGTAGAAGGGGCCAAAAGGGTGTTGTTCGAGCTGAAATTCCACGTACGTCACTTCGCGTTTGTTGCACGACAATTGTGTACCGTTGGTATGCAAGACAAGATCCAGGCACACGCCCTTTTAACAAAAATCTGATGCTTGGTTGGCCAAAAATCGTACCATGTGTACCAGGCTCTAGGCTGGCTGTATACTACCATACTGTAAGATTGTACAATCGCTTCAGATCTAGTGCCTGTGTGATTGGATATACATTTATTGGTTACGTTATGTAGACGCTTGTATTACGTAGATTTGATAAATCTAAATATGATTGCATTGCCTTTGTATGGGACATTTTCCTCTTACAGAGCACTGACAACCCCAGTGTTTCAGTGCCCTAGCCCTTGATGACCCATTTACCAGTAACCTTGTACTTGAAGCGTTATGTTGAATATTTTATTGGTGGAACAGATGCAAAGTTTGTATGTAGGTGCGTTTGGTCACCATTGTATTTTTTTTAAAATTTTTTTTTTTTATTCAGGTAGTTAAAGCCCCTATGCGATATAAAGTCTATTATTGTTGTACAGGATTTATATAGCGCCAACAGTTTGCAACGCACTTTATAATGTTAGGGCAAACAGTAGTTACAATACAGTTCAGTACGGCCCTGCTCGTCCAGGCAATTAAAAAAAAAAAAAAAATGTCTGTATATCCTAGGTGATAGCAACAGGAGGAAAGGATAGGGATCCAAACTCTGTAGGTAGAGACACAAGGAGAAAAGAACAGTGCCAATCTGAATGTAGCAATATCAAAGGCAGGCTTATTTGTAACTAATACACTCACTAGACCAGTGATGGCGAACCTTGGTACCCCAGATGTTTTGGAACTACATTTCCTATGATGCTCATGCGCTCTGCAGTGTAGTTGAACATCATGGGAATGTATAGCACTGATTGCTGTATAAATGACAATGGTCCCAAAAATGTCCGATGTGTCCGCCATAATGTCAGTCACAATAAAAATCGCTGATCGCCGCCATTACTAGTAAAAAAATAAAAATTAATAAAAACGCCATAAAACTATCCCCTATTTTGTAAATGCTATAACTTTTGTGCAAACCAATCAATCCCTTATTGCGATTTTTATTTTTATTTTTTTACCAAACATATGTAGAAGAATAGGTATCGGCCTAAACTGAGGGAAAAAAATATTATAACAAAAAGTAAAAAATAATGAATTTTTTTAAAAATTGTCGCTCTATTTTTGTTTATAGCACAAAAAATAAAAACCGCAGGGGTGATCAAATACCACCAAATGAAAGCTCTATTTGTGGGAAAAAAAGGACGATATTTTGTTTGGCAGCCACGTCACACAACCGCACAATTGTCAGTTAAAGCGACGCAGTGCCGAATCGCAAAAAGCGGTCTGGTCTTAAGCCAGCAAAATGGTCGGGTCTGAAAGTGGTTAAATAAAACTCCTGCAAGCAGCATCTCTGCCATTGAAATCAATGGGGCAGCCTGCCCATTGAAATCAAAACCGCTGGCAAAGTGGCTTTGCCAGGAGTTTTAACCCTTTTTTGGCCGCTAGTGGATGTTAAAACCGCTCCGCTAGAGGCCAAGTAGCGCTGCTAAAATAGCGCCGTTTACTGCCGACGCCGCTCCTGCCCCAGTGTGAAAAGGGCCTTAAAGTGAACTTCACTGGGTATATGCAATGGTCTACAACCACTTTAAAGCAAAGCTAAAGTCTAACTTTAAAAAAAAATCATGAGCAGGCTGTTTATTGCAGGAAAGACATGCAATGTGCCTTCTGCAATGAAATAAGCTTGCCTACCTGCTTGCAGTCTCCTTTAAAATGCATAGTATACATTCCTGCACAGATGACTCCTGCAAATGTGTGGGAGTTGTCATCCTGCACTGGCCAATCAAGATAGCTGAAGACCACACCTGTAGAAAGCTGGGGAGAAGGTGTCGGCACCATAGAGGAATCTTGCGCCCTTCAGACTGTTGGAGCTAGGGTAAATAATGTGGACCTTTGTTGCGCTTAAACCTTGGTCACGTGACATTTTAGCCCGGAGCTTTCTCTTATGTTTACCTACTGCACGGGGACCTTCTTCCTATTGGTTGGCTGGTGGTGGGGTCCTCTCAGGAGGGAAAAGGACTGACCTCATCACAGGGGGTGGCAGGGGAATGGTGGTCTGTAGGAGCCATTGCAACACTAGAATAGCCATTATCCTGCATCAGAACAAGCAAGAGCGAGGTACCTAGATGGGGGGGATTTAGATGAGTTTTGCTTGCTTCGGGGGGGGGGGGGGGGAATAAGACTCTCAGGATGGGTTAGAGAGGTGGAAGGGAAAGGTGGAGTGGGGCTTCAATTCTATTCCATTTCCCTTCTTTTCACAGTGTCAACTAACATTATAATCTCTCTGGTTTATAATTGTATTGTAACATAATTGTGTGTTAGAAGCCAACCTTTGTTGTTAAAAGGTATGTTTTTTATTTTGTGTCTTTCATAGTGCATTCGCTTAGCCATTCTAGGCTAGAAATTATTAGCTTTGTTATACATTGCTTATAGACTAGTTTTTCTTGTTTCATGAACTGCCCAGACCTTGGTTTACCCACGCAACACAGGTTTACTTTAACCATTTCAAAACAGGACCGATGTTGACATGTAAAAATCTGTATTTTTTTATTTTATTTATTTATTTATTTTTTACTTGGAACCCCCAAACATAAATATTTTAAGCAGAGACCCTGGAGAATTGGTTCTTGCAATCTTTTTGTTCCATGATATTTTCTCAGTGGTTTATCAAACGCAAGTTTTCACAAAAAATACACTTTTTTTTGATGAATTTTTAGTGCAATCAAACGCAGTAAAATACAGCGTTGTTTTTGAAAATGTAAAAGCTGTTGGGCCGAGTAAATTGGATGCAGAACATGTTGCGTTTTAAAATGGTGTATGCCTGTGAAATGCCTACAAACTGAAATATGTAAAAATCTCCATAGGTGATGCTTTAAAACCCTTTACAGGCTTCTATCCGTTTTGGCTCTGCGCACTGGCTTTAACCAGGTCTCTTTTTCAGATTTGGCGTTTACATGTTTAAAACAGTTTTTTTTTGCTAGAAAATTACTTGAAACATTATATTTTGTTTTTTTCTAACACCCTAGAGAATAAAATGGTGGTCATTGCAATACTTTTTTTCACACCGTATTTGCGCAGTGATCTTACAAGCGCACTTTTTTTGGCAAAAAGTTCACTTCTTTGAATAAATAAAAAAAGACAACAGTAAAATTAGCCCAATTTTTTTTATATTGTGAAAGATAATGTTACGCCGAGTAAATTGATGCCCAACATGTCATGCTTCAAAATTGCGCCCACTCGTGGAATGGCGTCAACTTTTAGCCTCAAAAATCTCCATGAGCGACATTTAAAAAATTCTACAGGTTGAAATATTTTGCGTTACAGAGGAGGTCTAGGGCTAGAATTATTGCTCTCGCTCTACTGATCGTGGCGATACCTCACATGTGTGGTTTGCCCACCGTTTTCATATGCGAGCGCTGCTCACGTATGCGTTCACTTCTGTGCGTGAGCTTGTCGGGACCGGGGGTTTAAAATTTTAATTTTTTTTTCTTATTTATTTTACTTAATTTTATTTATTTTTACACTTTAAAAAAAAAAAAAAAAAAAATGAATGGATCACTTTTATTCCTATTACAAGGAATGTAAACATCCCTTGTAATAGAAAAAAGCATGACATTGCTTCTATAGGAGTTTTGTGTTCTGCCTGTAGAAGCAGCTCAATGTTATCCTGTGTCCATGCATATTAGGACAATTACAGGCATATTTTGAGCTCACAGTTTAGAGGCAGGGGAAAAAAAACCCTACTGGTTAGTATTTCTGACTGGAGCTTACTGGCAGAAAAAAAACGTAAAACGTCTAAAATTTGTACAAAAAATGTTCTGTGAGGTCTTTTTTTTTTTTTTTTTTTTTTTTTAAGCCCAGTGTACATAGAGCCTTAGATCCCTTTCACATTGAAGGTACTTTTCATAATTTTGAGTATTTTTAGAGCTAAAAAAAGTGCCTCTCAAGCCTCCCTAGAGTTAAAGCCAGAGTGCTTTCACACTGGGGTGGTGAGCTTGCAGGACAAAAAAAAAAAAGTCCTGCAAGCAGAATCTTTGGGGTGGTGTATACACTGCTCCTCTACCGCCCCTGCCATTGAAATCAATGGGCAACGCCGCCAAAGCACTTTGGCAGCGGTGTTTTGCGTGTGCTTTTAATTGGCTTTACCACTAACGCGGCCTGCGCTGTAGTGTAAAAGGGCTCTAACACACGATCGGAATTATGTTCCGAAAAAGGTCTGATGGTTATCCAGACGGAATTCCGCTCAAGCTGTCTTGCCTGCACTCGGTCACACCAAATTCCGACCGTCAAGAACACGGTGACGTACGACGGGACTAGAAAAGGGAAGTTCAATAGCCAGTAGCCCAATAGCTTCCGTTTCGTAGTTGAATCTGAGCATGCGTGAGTTTTTCCGCTTCGGAATTGCATACACGCGATCGGAATTTCTGTTAGAAAGTTTTTATATTTTTTACATAAAGCCCACTTGAAGGTGGTGTGGCTTCTGTATCATGTGACCGCTGTGCCTGGCTCACAGTGGTCACATTATTGGGAGCCTGTCCTGCTGGCTCCTGATCAAAAGGCTTGGCCGAGAGCGGTCTGTGACCACCAGTCGGTGTGCTGGGAGCATGCATTGAGTGCACTCGGCACACGACCTCAGGTTGCTGTGAATACAAATGTGTACTGGCTGGAAATGAAAGGAGTTGTAAAGGCAGAAGGTTTCTCTCTTAATGCATTTAAGAGCAAAAACCTTCTGTGTGTAGCAGCACACCCCCCCCCCCCCCCTAATTACTTACCTGAGCCGCATCTCTCACCAGTGATGTCCACGAGTGTCTTAGCCATCTGGAACTCTCCTCCTCATTGGCTGAGACACAGCATCAGCGCCATTGGCTCCTGAGGCTGTCAAAATCAGTTAGTCAATCAGGGGAGAGGGCCAGTTCAGGGCTCCATGTCTGAATGGACACTCAGAGCTGTGGCTCGGGTGCCCCCACAAGTTCCTTGCTGTGGAGGCACGTGATAGGAGGGAGAGGCCAGGAGCAGAGAAGGAGGATCTAGGCTGCTCTGTGTGAAACCAACTGAACAGAGGAGGCAAGTATAACCTGTAATTTAAAAAACAAAAAACAAAAGCGAGACTTTACAATCACATTAACCAGTTCCCGACCACCTTCCGCATATATACTGCAGCAAGGCAGCTTGGCTGCGCAAACCGATGTACCTGTACGTCGGTCCGTGCATGTGGTATTGTGGGCGTGCTTATGGCGGTTTTTAAATACTGTAGTTTTGACGCAATTTTAAATTGTAACAAGGGGGGACTATGTAATATGCAGAAGGGCTGTGTAATGTGAAGGGGTCCAGAGGTACAGGGGCTGTGTAATGTGAAGGGGTCCAGAGGTGCAGGGGCTGTGTAATGTGAAGGGGTCCAGAGGTGCAGGGGCTGTGTAATGTGAAGGGGTCCAGAGGTGCAGGGGCTGTGTAATGTGAAGGGGTCCAGAGGTGCAGGGGCTGTGTAATGTGAAGGGGTCCAGAGGTGCAGGGGCTGTGTAATGTGAAGGGGTCCAGAGGTGCAGGGGCTGTGTAATGTGAAGGGGTCCAGAGGTGCAGGGGCTGTGTAATGTGAAGGGGTCCAGAGGTGCAGGGGCTGTGTAATGTGAAGGGGTCCAGAGGTGCAGGGGCTGTGTAATGTGAAGGGGTCCAGAGGTGCAGGGGCTGTGTAATGTGAAGGGGTCCAGAGGTGCAGGGGCTGTGTAATGTGAAGGGGTCCAGAGGTGCAGGGGCTGTGTAATGTGAAGGGGTCCAGAGGTGCAGGGGCTGTGTAATGTGAAGGGGTCCAGAGGTGCAGGGGCTGTGTAATGTGAAGGGGTCCAGATTATTGTCTTTTGTTAGGTGAATGTGGCCCTCCATACATTCACATACATTGAATCCGGCCCTTAAGTGGATAAAGGTTGCTGACCCCTGTTTCATATCCTTTACTTTTGACATGTTGGTTTTATCATTTTCTTCCTGAGCTCCTTGGACAGCTCTCCATTTGCTTTCTTGGGTGCACCTTCATTGTTGTGCACACGATGATACCAAACAGCAGAGTGACTACTTTTCTGCAATTACATAGACTGACTAATCGGCATGTATTTGGCTCCATCCATCTTCTGTAAAGACGTGTGATACTAATTACAGAAAACTGTTGGCTCCTGAAGACCTCTTCATGGGCTTTCAGCTTCTCCCCTCTGTTTGGGCTTTCTGTTTTGAAAGCTGGCGGACACGAAAGCGGTCATTGGTGCCCCCCCACAGCCCATTAAAACTAAAAGTCTGTCTTCTGCGGTAGATGCAGTACTTGTAGTTTTATTCATTCATAGGAATCTGTGAGTAAATGACGTAGCTGTATGGGCGGAGCCCTCACAGCCACGCTATTTTTAAAAAGTGAGAGTGAATGTGGGAACACGTTAGACAGGAATTCTGCTTTAAGGAAGCAGAAACACCCTAGGTCAGGTTCCACCAGCTGTCAGAATGGGGTCCCGTTTGAAAAGCTGTAGTGGAACTATATAGTGGTAGAGCAGCTTTAGGAAAAAAGCATTTAAAAAAAAAACATTTCTGAGTGCATGTAGGATTACTCCAAGAAGGGCTGTCAGAATTTTTCAGTCTGTGACATTGTGTAACAACAGTTCAACAGCCATGGTGTCCTGCAGGCGTTTTTGATTATCTAGAGCCAGTAATCCCAAGGGGTTAGGTTTTCGTGTAACCTTATGCCAAGTAACAATATCACCAGATCCAGAGTCATTCTGAGGCATTTTGACGTGTGTAATAATGTATAGAATGAATAAGTTGAATATCACAATCCCCTAGGGGTAATTCATAATAGCTAGCGTAATAAAACCGATAACTGTGAAGCATTTATGATACAGAACTATATATATATATATATATATATATATATATATATATATATATATATATATATATATATATATATATATATATATATATATATATATATATATATATATATATATATATATATTCACAAAAATCAACCAACACTGTATAGGAAACCATGTACTGTAATCGCCTCTGAACGAGTGGTTTAACTTTTAACTGGTAGTCTACATGGGCAGCACTGTCACAGATTAGACCAGCCAGGTAGCCCCAGGCACCTCCTGAAAGTTCCCCCTTGAACCACACACTGCTAATCTGTTCATAGATGGGGCTTCAAAGTGTCCAGCCAGCAGGGATACAACAGAGCAGTACTTTAGCCACTGCAGAACAGGTCATTCAATGAACGGAGCCACTGGGAGAGCCTGGAGTGCCATTCGTGGCTCAGTTTCTAACCTGAATTTGTCTCCTGTCCATAAAAAGACCAGGAAAATCCTAAACTCTTTTGGGGGTGTTTGTCTTGGGATGGAGGGTCCAATTATAAAAATGTCAAAACACAGGCCATGGTTGGTCCGTGCTGTACCAGAGCTGGGACTTGGGAGATCACTGTGCCTGAAAGTTGTGGCTTCTTTCAGTGGAGAATGCAGAGAGCCTTCCAGCCCTGGAACACCACTGCCACCGGTGGGCATCACTGAACAGGTTTGTTGGCCATGGACCGAGTCTTCAAAACCAGCATTGTTCGTAATATAAGCTTCTTAAGTTGATTGTGTTATAGTCCTTGAAAGGCAAAGTTATAAAAAAAAGTGCATATAAACGAATATGAATATAGTACATGCATCATTTTATGTATTCATTTATAAAAATGTCTGTAGTGAGCAATACCACTTCTTTTATTTATTTTTTACTTGTATGTGAAACCTGCATTCATGCAACTGTAAACTCCATAATCAGAAGGCAACCATGTTTGGCAGACTGCTGCTACCTGTATCAATGTCTTTGATGGTACAAATACAGGTTGGCCAAATAGTGGACCTCTAAATAAGCGAAATTGGTAGAGGAAGTGTCAAAAGCTCAACTGTTAAGATCTGTACCCAACAAACTTGCATATCCAGGCAACTGGAAAAACCCAAAACATATTGGTCACTACATCAGTATTTATAGAATGTACACAATCAACATGCAAACAAACCTGTGGAAGGTCTAAGAATTCTTTACACGATTGCTGTAGACAATAAGCATTTTGGTGGTTTCTATTTCTCTGTGTGTCTCATAATCACATGATTTTGCTTTTAAGGTGAACTTTCCAGTTTTTCCATAATATTAAAACCCATGTATATCCAGGTGCCTGCATTCATGGTTAATTTGCAGAGTACCTTGATACATCAAAAATTCAGGTTGCTGTATTGTGCCGTCAGTAACAAGAACTCTTGTGGTTGCTCATAACCTTTCACCCATTATTTGTTTTTCTTTTGGGCATTAAGTCTAATACAAATGTCAAATTGGGCAAATAGAAGGCAAGGTAAACCTTGCTTTTCATAATTGAGAAACCCATTAAGGGTGCTCTGACAATCAGAATGCTTAGAGAAGCATCTGTTTTCCTACACATGCTAACTTGAACATGGGGTGCCCCATGTGTTGGTGGATGTTAACCTAAAAATATTTCCACAGATTTCTCACTGAAGAAAGCATTAATACTTTCCTCAAAAAGCCCTCGTTCACACCAATGCGATTTGTCGTGTGATTTGACAGTTCAAAATCGCATGACAAGTCTCACCCTATTTACGGCAATGAAACCCCCTCAAATTGTTGCGACTCAAGTCACATCGACTTTGAAAAAGGGTTCCTGCAATATTTTTCCGAGATTTCATTGCACCTTGCATTGACTTCTGTTAAATGAAGCCGCAATGAAATTGCACATCCAAAACGCACTTATCTGCCGCTTTGAAATCAGCCCAATTTAAAATCTGCACTAGTGTGAACCAGGGCTAAGAATGTCAGCTAGGAATCTAGCGGTTGATGAAAAATGAGCTCTATTCACGAAAGAATCTCGAATGGGGCAGTTAAATCTCGTTAAAATGTATTTTATTTTTTTCCCAAATCATCTCGTGCTATGCTGAAAATGGAGGGATTCTTTTAATTTGTAGGGGTTTCTTCTTGTTTTGGCTTTGGGACAGGAAGTGAAGGTGAAATCTCCTCAATGACAATGTGTGTGTGGTTTTCCACAAAAAAAAAAACTATATATATATATATATATATATATATATATATATATATATATATATATATATATATATATATTCATTCCTAATTGAACGTAGTAGTGTTTGATACATGTGTGGCCTGTAAAATCAGCTTTCCTTTGACTGGAATTTTAGTCGTTTTGTTTTTTGTGTTAATACATATGCACTGACTTAGAGTTGCCATATTTCTACAGTTTAAACCATTTTTATCTCTTTGCACTATAAAAAAGACCGGGGTCCTAATCCTTCGCCACTCATCCATCCCATCATTTAATGAGATAAAATATAAATTTTTGATGAAATACCTCATACCTTATATTAGTAGCTTTGAATTGCAAACATTTTTTTTTGAAAACCTCCCACGGAACCCACAGCTGCCCATTGAGATGAAGTATCAGCTATTGACAGATATTCTGTGGTGTTCTTGAGAATATGTGCACTGTCGTGCATGCTTCAGTATCCAACACGTGGTCCCTGCAGCACCCAATACGTTTAAGAGCTCATTCTAGGAACGCGTGCAATGGTAATACGGAGTATTATGAATCAGATGGGGTGCACATGGTTGTCGGGCGTTGCATAAAGCACCCTCATGCACACAGACCTATGCTCTGGACACAGATGTACAATCGGAGAATTATGCTTTACGCAACCCCTGAGACGACTGCATTCAGCCGCAACTTTTGGTTGATCTCAATGGTTGGCTGTATAAGGTTGCTGCAGGTCCCAGCGAACGTATTACACAGACTCTCCACTCTGGTATAGTCCTTGTACAGCTGTGTGCAAGAAGCCTAAAAAAATGTAACCGTTGCAGCTGAGTCTGCATCACCCTAAAACCAAATATATTGGGAAGAGTTTATTACTTCAACATATTTAACTGCATCTAAATTTGTTTCATAAACTACAGTTGGCTAAAGAGAACACATTGGCATCCTTTAATTATTTCCTCATTTGATCCCACATAGATGGTTACTTCAGCATATATGATTACAGGCATTTTCCTATTGCCTGTAATTATCACAAAATATGATAATGTAGTTACCCTGGAGCTATGCCCAAGTCAGGTTTGGTTATACTACTTGCATACAGAAGAGGAGAAAATGAAAAGGTGTTACCAGGACAGGATAAGAAGTGATAACTTTATCACCCAATGCACTTCCTTATTTTAGCAGTGACACCCAGATAAATTGGATTGCATACCCCGAATAGCGTAGATCTCTTTTAATCAAATTTGTAGTTTTAGCATCAAACATTATTGCAAGTACCCAGAGGTAACATGGTTCATCTACAGGGTGTCCCAAGAACTGAGACACTTCACACCCTGTCTGCAAGTTTCTGCCTCCTACTTTTGTCCTCTAGCTTCATCTCCTTTGATTTCTCATTGCTATGAGTAATCAAGCCTTAAACTGTGTATGCATATCCAGAAAGTTGGCCAGTTTGGCAGGAAGCTGCCAACTTTCAGGACGTGTACTCCTCTGTTCAGCAGATGCTGGTCTAACGGGCTTATGTTGAACGTTCATGCGGGAAAACCAGCATATGATCAGCACATGCAGCCAATGGCCATTTCTGTTATTTAGCACCCTGGAATTCAAAGCATTTCAATTTTAGGTGCAAGTAAAAGAGTGAGTTCACCTTTTTAACAAAAAAAAAAAAAAAACTGCCTATGTTGATAAGGGGCATCTGTAGATTAAAAAAAAACAGTGTAGCTCTGACTGAAGTTGAATGGCCTTGCCATAGATGTAGGCCATTTATGTACCTGAAATCAAAATGCTTTGAATTCCAATATTTATTGAATATGAATAGTTATTATAGCAAAACATTTTATATATATATATATATATATATATATATATATATATATATATATATATATATATATATATATATATATATATATATATATATATATATATATATATATATATATATAAAAAAAAAATTTTTTTTTTTTTTTAAATTGTCGTTCCTGCTTTTTTTTTTTTTTTTATTTATTTATTTTTTTTTTTATAGCGAATTTGCTCAAATTCTCCCTCCCCCATAGGAAGAGGCTTGCTACTTCTGACACTTGGCAGGGGTGAGGAGCCAGGAATGTTGGGTGGGGACCCAAAAAAGAGCATTAGGGCTGCTCTTTGCAAAACTATTGCACAGAGCAGGTAAGTATAACATGTTTGTTTAACTTAAATTTTTTTTATTTTTTTTTAGAATCACTTTAATCCTCAAATTCCATTAAAAAGGAATCTCAGTCATTTTTATAAAAATAGGTGCAAGCGGCTACAGATACTGTAGCTGCTGACTTCTTAAAGAGGAAGTAAATTTTATTCCCCTGCAAAGTAAAAGCATAATAGGCTAGTATGCATCGCATACCGGCCCATTATGTGCCACTTACCTGCAAACGAAGCCTGCGATGTCCCCGCTGGTGGAAGGATCCATCTTCACCCGTCCTTTCTTCCGGAGCCTCGGACTCTGGCTCTATGACTGTCCGGAGTCAATCTGTCACGACACAGGTCCTATTAGGGCATGATTGTGCCCTTTCTAATGTGCACATGCGCTGATAACATTGGCACAAGCATATATTTTCCAGGGAAAAGTGGTGTGTAAGGGTTTTACAACCACTTATACATGCTTACCAGTCCAGAAGTCCAGCACGGTCCTCGCTTAGGGCAGTTCTTTGCCAACCTTTGGGTCCATGGCACCGCCATCTTGGCTATGTGAATCTGACTCAGTCACTGGTCGCTCCCAACTGCGCATGTGAAATGCACTGTGCTTGCAGACTGGTGGCCCTGCAGCCTCCTGAGACATGTAACAGGTCCCAGGAGGTTGTCGCAGAAGAAGGGGGTACTGTACTTCCGCAGCTCTTGCCTAGGTGAGGAAAGCGGAAGTGGGAGCGGGTACCTGTTAGGAAATAGCACCCACTCCCAGAAAAAAAGAGAAGCTTCCAGTGATGGCAGAGGAGGATGAGTGGAACTTTTGCTTTTAGTGACATGCTGCTTTAAGCAGTATAAATGGACTTTATTTCTGCCTGCCACTTCTAGCAATAATATGACGTGGACTTCACCTATATTACAAGCCTGTCTCACATTTGGATTTGACTGATAGTCTGTCCGTATAAGGGCTTCCTCAGATAACGGCTTAACTTGTTTAACCTGAATTCCCCAGAGTGAGGATTGAACTGGTGATCATCTGACTGTGCCATGAAATCAGATGACGCTTTACAGTTACGCTCGCATTTAGAAACTGAAAGGAGTTTGATCGTGCATTGTAAACTGATTTATACGCAGATTTGGGTGTTTGTCATTTAGTAAGACTGACACAGTAATGACTACTTTTGCTTCCAAATTGACCATATACAGCAGGCATAGTTCTTTGGCTCGTTCCTTTTTACTGTCTGAAAATAACTTATTGAAAAAGTTATTGGTTATTTGCTGGAAGGTGTGTGGGTGGGCATACTTGTATACATATAATGTTGAAACCAAGTCTAAAATAATGAATTTGATTATAAAATAAATGTAGTTACAAAATCGTAATTCTGGCCCTGAATGCACATACCATATGCCAGTATGTAACAGGATTGACCATGTGCATGTATGGTCTATTTTTTTTTTATGACCCAGTCATTTGGCTGAAACCTTGTCTCATGCTGTAAACGATTGGATATGATTGACCAATATGTATAGTACAATATTTACTTCCCTGCCCATTAAAGTGAGACCAATCCCTGTACACACGGTCAGACTTTCCGACAGAAAATGTACGATCGTACTGTGTTGGAAATTCCGATTGTGTGTAGGCTCCATTGGACTATTTCTGTCGGAATTTCCAAGACAAGTTTTGGATCTAAATTTTCTGACAACAACATTTTTTTTGTTCCTTTTTAAATTCCGATCACGTGTATACAATTCCTACATACAAAGTGCCACGCATACTTAGAATAAATGGCTACTGGCCTCTTTATAGTCCCCATTGAACGTGGTTTACGTTGCCTTGTTCTGAATGATCGGATTTTCCGACAACTTTTTGCGACCATGTGTATGCAAGATAAGTTTGGGGCAAAATCCATCGGAAAAATCCGACCGTGTGTACAGGGCATCAAGCTCCAATAAAAAAAAAAAGTGAGCACACAGCTCTGTAATGTAGAAGTGACACACGCCTGCCTGTTCACCATCTTCTGACTGCACATGGAGCCATGCGCGCACTGCTTGCCGTGCATTTTCCTGCACACTGTAGCTGTACCATAATGCTGCTTGCTGAACAACAAACGTAAATAAGGCTAATATCTATCCTTTTCTACACTCCTTAAGGCAGAGACATTTATTTTTTTTATTTTTATTTTTTTAAGTCAGCAGCAATTCTAACTAAGGGAAATTGCCACTGCCAGTTTCCCACTGCGCATGCGTGAGCCACACATCGCTTTGTGCACATGGCCAGCTTGACTTCTGGGACACACAAGTCCCAGAAGACAGCGGGGGGGTGCCGCACAAGAGGACAGGACGCCCGGTGTCACAGCCCGGCTGGAACGTAGTATACTTAATACATCAAAGGTGAGTTCGAAAAAGAAGAAAAAAAGTTGGCCAAAAATGAGTGGTGGAGGGGGTTCTCTTTCCTTTTAAGACAGTTCTAAAAGAGGGTGGAACTCTGCTTTAAAAAAGGGACTGCAGTCTGCTCGCATAATCTGTAATAAAAACATCTTTGCCATTCTGAAGCTTCCCTCTAATCACTTGCATATTATTTTATATATATTGTGACTCTGTACTTGCCAAATATGCTGCAGAAATCTTCCCCCAAGTCTGGCTGCAGCCATTTTACCTGTGGGCAGCTGAAGCAGCTGCGTGTTCACTTCCTGGATTTACACAGACACACAGAGGCACACCTCCAGTTCTGCAACTCTCATTGGCCCTCTTATGACCCCCCCCCCCCCCCCTTCTTAATTTCGTTCCATTTGTTTAGATGCAGCATTTGTTGAGTTGGGTAATTTGTAACTTCGGATAAATTCGTATTTGTTACGTTCACTAACAGCCAAATTTGAAAGGAAATTCCAATACCTATAACTTAATAGTTGGTAGTTATTACATTGTTTGGATTTTTCTTTCAAATTTACGAATTGCAATCATAATGAAGGACATGGGGAGAAAAAAAAAGAAAAAACAAACAAATGAAACAAAAAAATTTTGGCTGCTTTGTGCCAGTTCACATACCTAGTACGTGATCTGACACTTCCGAGTTTGTAGCGTGCATGTGTGCTACCGACAACTCGCTCCAGCAAGAGCCCAGCTGTCAACAGGGAAGAAATGGATCTATGCCTTCCCTTAGTAAAAGCACCCCCCCACAGTACACACACTGACTAGGCACGCCTTTAACCCTTTGCCTCTGATGTTAACCCCTTCCCAGCCAGTGTCATTAGTACAGTGATGGTGCATATTTTTTTTTTTAGAACTGATCACTGTATTAGCGTCAAATTTGTCTTCTGCAATATCATAGTCCCGCTATAAATTGCTGATTGTCGCCATTACTAGTGTAAAAAAATAAATAAAACCTATATATCCCATAGTTTGTAGACGCTACAATAACAATATACGCTTATTAGGATTTTTTTTATTGGATGTGTTTTCCATAGCAGAAGGAGGGGAAAAAAATGGCCCGACTGTAAAGGGAACGGGGGGGGGGGGGGGGCAGAGGTTGCGGAGGTCACGTTAAAAAATAAAATAAAAAGTGCAGTTCCCAACCCACCCCCTCACTCCCCTTATGCTTACCTGAGCCCAATCATGATCTAGCGATGTGCACATCTGCAACAGCACTGCTCTTCTCTCCCCTTTCTCACAGAAGGCTTGGAAGCAGCAGAAGGCTGTTGGCTCCTGCTGCTGTCAAGTACAGCCTGTGCGGAGAGTGGGGGGCCAAGCTGTGCTGTGTTGATAAAAGCAGTGTGGCTCAGGTGCAAGCCCAGACGTGTGCTTCCGTAGCAAGTGGCTTGTTATGGGTGTGGAATTTGGCAGAAGAGAGGAGCCAGGAGTGTCGATGAGGGCCCCCGAGAAGTGAAGGATCAGGGCTACTCTGTGCAAAACTATTACAGAGCAGATAAGTATACCATGTTTGTTAGTAAACAAAACAAATACAATTAGTGATTTTTTGCCATTGCTTTAAAGTGGGGTGACCCCTAAAAAAAAAAAAAAAAAATAAAAAAAAAAAAATTCTAAGTCGGCAGCTACAAATACTGCAGCTACTGACTTTTTTTAGTAATCGGACACTTACCTGTCCCAGGATCCAGCGATGTGGGGGAATGAAGCCCCCCTCGTTCCCCACTGTGCTGGCATTCTTACTGTGGGCACCCGGCTGTGGCTTCACAGCCAGGCACACACTGCGCATGCGCGAGCGGCACTGGGCACCGTGATACGCCGCACAGTCATCTGGGACACGTGACAGGTCCCAGATGACTGTGCGGCGCAAGGGGAAGTGATGTCACCAGCCCAGGCATTGAAGAAGGCAGACTACGAGGGACCCCCTATCAACAGGTATTTAGAGGTAAGTAAAACATTTTTTTCCAATTTTTTTTTTTTTTTTTTTTTTTTTTATGAATTTCAAGCTATTTATTTATTTATTTTTTTGGTGGCAACACCACTTTAAGTCCTCAATAACATTAGTGTACTGGTCTATACAACTAATGTAAAGGGGTCGTTCACCCACGCAGGATGCACAGGTGTTCCCTGCAGACCCATGTAGATCGTGCAGTTAAGTCAATGTCACTAGCTGCTGTCCCGGTGCCGTTTTTATAAAAACGGTACCCAGGACCTCATGGTTTACCAAGAAACGTTTGTCTGGAACTTTTATAACAAGCTAGACTTTTATTAAAGTTCTCTTTTCATCCTTTTATGAATACTGGAGAGTGCAAAATCTGGTGCAGCTCTGCATAAAAGTCAATAAGCTTCCATGATTTGCTGAGACACAGCAGCTATGCCATTGGCTCCCACTGCTGTCAATCAGTCCCTCAGCCAGTCAGTGGGGGGGGGGGGGGGGGGGCAGTTCGGCGCTCTGTATCTCGATGGACACAGAGAGCTTTGAAGCTTTGACTGGGCTCAGTTGCCTTTATAGCAAGCTGCTTGCTGTGGGGGCACTGAACAGTATTGGGAGAAGAAGAGGATCCAGGCTGCTCTGTACAAATCCACTGCAACAGAGCAGTTAACTATAACGTGGGGGGGGGGGGGGGGGGGAAGAATTTACAATCACTTTCAATGTTTAGATTTTGTTTTTTTATATTATAGGAGCATATTATGTGAACTCACATGGCCTTATTTGAGAAAAATAGTGCAAAGGGACCATTATGTACAATGTGTGGAAAATCACCCCAGCAAATCAAATCTTAAAGCGGGATTCCACCCTAAAGTGGAACCTCCGCTGATCGGAACCCCCCCCCCCCCCTCCGGTGTCACAATTGACACCTTTCAGGGGGGAGGGGGGTGGAGATGCCTGTCAAAGACAGGTATTTTCACCCACTTCCGGGCATAGACTCCCACGGGAGTCTACGCCATTTCCTGTCCTGCTGCGCTGTCTGCTGGGACACACACGGGTCCCAGTGACAGCGCGGAGATTTCCTATTGCGCGGCTCGCGCATGCGCAGTAGGGAACCGGGAAGTGAAGCCGATTCGCTTCACTTCCTGATTCCCTCACCTAGAATGGCGGCGG
This sequence comes from Lithobates pipiens, assembly GCF_037356315.1. Classification (NCBI taxonomy): domain Eukaryota; kingdom Metazoa; phylum Chordata; class Amphibia; order Anura; family Ranidae; genus Lithobates; species Lithobates pipiens. The sequence goes on along the minus strand of NW_027507748.1, from coordinate 392,738,095 downwards.
CAGCAGCCGAGGCACGAGCGATCGATCGGCCTCGGCTGCCGGCATCGCTGGAACCCGGGACAGGTGAGTGTCCATTTATTAAAAGTCAGCAGCTGTAGTATTTATAGCTGCTGGCTTTTTAATATTTTTTTTTTTTTTGGCGGAATCTAAGTTTACTTTAGTCGGAATATAATTAATTGAATGCTGAATGATTGCTTTGGGGTATGGCACATTAAACGATACATTTTTGTTTTATCGAATTACCATAAGAGCTTTGTTTAAAGCTTACAATCCTCTCGCTTCAATTGTCGCATGGATGATGAAATATTGATCACTGCTTAATTGCCTGTATGGGATTCAAATTGATTCTTTAGCTTGAGTGCCTCACTGCTTTATATGAGATGCACTTTATTTGGAACTTTGTGTTGTCTTTGGTTTCTCATTTATGGTCATGTTACAACATAAAGAGAACCCGTCACAATTGGGTGTGGAAGATCTTGCTTTAAAATTTTCTCGTTTTGCAGTTTTACCCATGAAATGCTTCTATTTGTCTCCTTTTTATTTAGCATTACTTTTATACAGTTTGTTCAAGGGTAGCTCTTAGCGCTAAAAATCTGTCAAACACTATAGTCTTATGCCCCATGAACACGGTTGGACATTCCGACCACAAAATCCGTCATATATTTTTTCTGACGGATTTTGCCCAAAACTTATCTTGCATTGTCAGAAAATCTGATCGCTCGGAACGGGGTGCCGTTATGCACGTACGACGGGACTACGTAGAAGCCAGTAGCCAATAGCTTTCATCTCGAAATTTTTTCTGAGCATGCATGGCACTTTGTGCGTCGGAATTCTCTACACTTGATCGGAAAAAGTCAGATCGGATTTTGTTGTCGGGAAAATTTTAGATCCAGCTCTCAAACTTTTTCCGTTGGAAATTCCGACAGAAAAAGTCAGAGCCCACACACGATCCGATTTTCCGACAACCTAATCCGATCAGAATATTTCCGTCGGAATTTCCGACCCTGTGTATGGGGCATTACAGTTACTATCCTGATACCTATCTGCTGATGACAGAAAGCTGACTTCCTGCGTTTTAAGACCTTGTGCACACTGGCATTTAGCTGCAGCCTATTAAACTGACAGTATGGCAACTGCTGCAGCTGAGCGGTACATGAAGTGGTACTTCCATTAGGCTGGGTTCACACTGCTGTGATGTCCGAGATCGGATGTGATTCGCACCTCACTGCAGTGCAAATCACATGCGATCTCTGTGCAATGCGATTTCAGCCATACAGATAGTATGGCTGAATTTGCATCGCATTCGGCCCAAACTCGTACAGGACCGTTTTTGGTCCGCAGCAGAATCGGATCGCATGGGTATTCACACCACACGATCCGATTCCTGTCCGAGTTTGCAGATCGCACTGCGATATGCGAACTGATTTTGGAGGGGTCATTAACTTTTAATTGACACTCCCAGCAGTTCGCATTGGGCAGTGTGAACGGCCGCCAGGAGACATGCCATGCAGGAACCCGCAGTGGATTTGCAGCGTTGCCGCATCGCAGCAGTGTGAACCTAGCCTCAAGTGCACTTTTTTCTGCACCAAGTGCCAGTTCACGCCAGATGCAATTCCGTGTGCTTTTTTTCTGCACTGAAAATGCATGCACAGTGTGTTCCGATGGCTCTAGTTCACACCAATGCAGTCAGTTTATGCACCGGAAACTGCACAGTGTTTTTCATGTATTCCGGTGCATAAACTGACTGGAACTGACTGCATTGGTGTGAACTAGAGCCATTGGAATACATGGAAAACACTGTACAAGCCTTGGGGAGTGGGAGTTTTTAACCCCACACTGATCATATTTGTCAGTGGACAAACATATAAAATCAGTCTATAGTTTTAATGGTAGGTTAATTTTTAACCTTGAGAGACAGAATAAAAAAAAGCATTTAAAAAAAGTTATAAATTGATTTGCATTTTAATGAGTGAAATAAGTATTTGATCCCCTATCAATCAGCAAGATTTCTGAATCCTTGGTGTCTTCTATACAGGTAACTAGCTGAGATTAGGAGCACTCTTAAAGGAAGTGTTCTTAATCTGAGCTTGTTACCTGTATAAGACATCTGTTCACAGAAGCAATCAGATTCCACTCTCCACCATGAGCAAGGAGCTATCCGAGGATGTCGGGGACAATATTGTAGACCTACACAAGGCTAGAATGGGCTACAAGACCTTCGCCAAGCAGCTTGGTGGGAGAAGCTCGTCAATGATCTCAAGGCAGCTGGAACCATAGTCGCCAAGAAAACAGTTGGTAACACTATGCTGTGAAGGACTGAAATCCTGCAGCGCCTGCAAGGTCCCCCTGCTCAAGAAAGCACATGTATAGGCCCATCTGATGTATATTGAACATCTGAATGATGCGGAGGAAAACTGGGTGAAAGTGTTGTGGTTAGATGAGACCAAAATCAAGCTATTTGGCATCAATTCGACTCGCTGTGCTTGGAGGAGGAATGCTGCCTATGACCCACATGAAACATGTTTTGTTTTTGTTTTTTCCTGCTAAGGGGACAGGACAACTTCACCACATCAAAGGGAAGATGGACAGGACCATGTACTGTCAAATCTGAGAGCCTCCTTCCCTCAGCCAGGCCATTGAAAATGGGTTGTGGATGGGTATTCCAGCATTGCAATCACCCAAAACACGCAGCCAAGGCAACAAAGGAGTGGCTCAAGAAGCACATTAAGGTCCTGGAGTGGCCTAGCCAGCTTCCAGACCTTAATCCCGTAGAAAATAAAATTTGTGGAGGGAGCTGAAGATTTGAGTTGCCAAACATCAGCCTCGAAACCTTGGTGAGGATCTGCAAAGAGCAGTGGGACAAAATCCCTCCTGAGATGGGCGCAAACCTGGTGGCCAACTACAAGAAACATCTGACCTCTGATTGCTCATAAGGATTTTGCCACCAAGTACTAAGTCATGTTTTGCGAGGGGGTCAAATACTTATAAATAGATATGCATTTTAATGAGTAAAATTTACTTTTTTTTTTTTTTAAATGTGTTCTGTATTTTATTTTTATTTTTTTTCGGTCTTTCACTGTTAAAATTAACCTACCAAACCTACTATTAAAATTTTATAGACTGATCATTTCTTTGTCAGTGGGCAAACGTACAAAATCAGCAGGGGGTCAAATACTTCTTCTTTTTTTTTTTTTTCCCCCTCACTGTAGATGCACTGCCCAGCTCTGTCCAGCTGGAGCAGCCTTCGCACTGTCATAAAATTTGGCGGGCTGCCGGTGTTCCGATGAGACAGGTCCCCCCGTCGGATAGTGTCCACCTTATACTGCATAGGCGCAGCGCTTGCGCGGTATGGAGGACAAACGAGACGCCGAAAGTTTCTGAAGATGGACAGCTGATTATCAGCTCTACATGGCACCTGCGCACTTAATAGTACATTTTTGTCACACGCTCTCGATGTTGTAAGACAACAATTTATAACAGAGCCCCTCGTTGGCTCGCTTCATTCGCCACACTTCGGGCACGGCCTCTCTGCACTCTGCATATTTATATTCTAACTTTTTGTCCACTTGGATAGTGAGGCTTGAACCGTGTAGAGCTGACGATCAGCTGTTCGTCTTCGGAGACATTTGGCGTTTCCTTTGTCCTCCGTACTGCGCAAGCACGGTATAGGTCAGATACTATCCGATGGGGGACAGTTCTTGATAGGACACTGGCAGTATGGCTGGATGTACCTTTCAGCTGCAACTAAATTCTGGAGCCTCGTGCACTGGGGCTAAACGCTAAGGCGTAGGTTTACTAAAACTGGTGCACTGAGAATCTGGTGCCACTGTGCATGTAGCCAATCTGCTTTGAATTTCAGCTTGTTCAATTAAACTTGTGACGATAAAACCTGGAAACGGTTTGGCTTCTATGCAGAGATGCACCAGATTTGGCATACTCCAGTTTAGTAAATAACCACCTAAGGGTGCATGAGGTCTAAATACCCAGAATTTTTGTTTTAGATTTGGATAGAGTAGATTTTTTTTGTGATCTTTGTTTTGTGGAGAATTGCCTTTGTTTCCTGCAACAGGAGGCAAGAGAAAATCTCTCCAAAGTGGGGGGGAGGGGGAGGGGTTACTCTTTGATAGTTTTCTTCACACAACTCAACTGGGAGATTTCACCCTGCTTCCTGTTTTTGGTGACCCCTTAAATTTCCCATTACTTTCTTTCTCAGAAGCCGTGATCACCATGACAAATGGGAAGGATCGATCTACCTAGCAGGGTTTTACCCCTACTCTATCCAAACGTGTTTTGTTTATACATTTTTAAATTTCTCCGTAAAGCTCTTTGCACACTAGGCTTCCCATCTTGGCATTTTTAGTTTGTCCGGGGGCCACAGAAGTGCCCTGCAGCCTGACAGGCTAAAATATGCATTAAAACGCAGGGAGCAGACATAGACCCCCCCCCCCCCCCCCCCCCCCCCCATGGGATACATTCAGGATTCAAGAGTTTTTTTTTTTTTTTTTTTTTTTTTTTTATTTATTTATTTATTTTTTTGTCCTCCTCATTCATAAATGTTTCATAAAGTGTATATTTTGTTTGGGGAAATGTTTATTTTACCCTACAAAACGTTGCAAAAGAGTGTTGTGTGTTTTTTTTTTTTTTTTTTTTTTTTTTTTTTTTTTTATTTATTATTATTTTTTTTTTTTTTTTTTTATGACCTTTGAAACTAGCAAACATTTATGATTACTTGGCCTACCACATGCTTCCTGTATATTTGGAGTTGGACTTCCTCTGTGGGTGTTTTTGTGTGAGGTTTTACTTCCCCTCAGCACATGATTGCAGAAGAAATAAGTTGGATTACAGTGAGTACTGATACCCCTGATTGTACTGTAAGTATAGTTTGTTGCAAAGACTATCTTGCTGAAAACCAGTTTTACTGTACAGTTGAAGAGCTGTATGTTTTTTTCATGATACTCTAGTAACCTGCAAATGCAAAAAACAAAGCTAAACACAGCGTTTCACTTTTCTGTTATGTTCCGCCAGGTCAAGGCTCACTAGCCAATAGTGCTTGGGACCAGCCGGGTCTTCCGATCCACACCACTCCAAGGTTTCCCAGTGATGAGAACTAGCACGCTCCCCACACTCCCCATCTGGCCGTGGAAAGAGCAACACACACAGTCCTGGTTACACATTCTTCAGATGCCCAACTGAAACTCTGCCAGTGCTGCCAGGCCTGGCACAGCAACCCTAAGGCCTCTTTCACACTGACGTCCCGTTCAGGCCCGCCTGTCAGTTTTTCAGGCGGACCTGAACGGATACTCCATAGAGCTCTATGGAGCGTCGGATGTCAGCGGTGACATGTCCGCTGACATCCGACCCGCTCCGATCCGAAAAAGTGTAACGGAGGAAAAAGCTATTTTTCCATCCATCTGCGGATCGGATCGGGTGACGACGGGCACTGCGGTCCGTCGTCATCCAATCTCCCATAGGGGAGAGCGGCGCTGTGACAGGTCCGTCCCTGCGCAGTGTGCAGAGACGGACCGGTCATCTCCCTGCTCACTCCGTTGATCCCCGCTGAGCAAACGGATATCCACGGGGTGGATCAGAATGATCCGCCCCGTGTGAAAGGACCCTAACCTGAACACCCACCCAGAGTGTGCATTTCGACTCCTACCGTAACCACTTGTCAACAGGGCCAATTCTGTCACTTCTCTTCTACATGTAAAAATTTACTTTTTTGACTTACACAGTCTATTTCATTGACAATTGTTACAATGTTTATACTTAAGAATCACAACATTCTTTATCAGTAGAACTTGGCAGACTGCCCGGTTTTTCTCTTCCTTTCTTTTGAGGGCTGTGGCTTCAGAAGACCAGAGAGAATTCTTTGCATAGAAAGAATTGTGAAACACTTTAGGCAAGATTGCTATAACGATTCTTGCTGATTAATTGTGCAGCTCTAGTGTGTGTGTGTGTGTGTGTGTGTGTATATGTATATGTGTATGTATATGTGTGTGTATGTGTGTGTATATATATATATATATATATATATATATCTATCACACACACACACACACACACTTAATATACATATAATCTCTAACACGCACGCGCGTTATGTGTGTGTTATGCCGAGTATATAGATGCCTAACCTGTCAGGCCCTGAGACCCCTTTCACACTAGAGCCTTTGGCAGGGCACTATAGTGCTAAGAATAGCGCCTGCAAAATGCTCTAAACAGCTGCTCCATTCACTCCAGTGTGAAAGCCCAAGGACTTCCACACTGGAGCGCTGCACTGGCAGGGCGTCAGAAAAAGTCCTGCCAGCAGCTTCTTAGGAGTGGTGAACTCGCCGCTCCTCCACATTGAAATCAATGGGACAGCGATGTGATACCGCCGGCAAAACGCCGCTCCGGCGGTGTTTTGCGGGCGGATTTAACTCCTTTTGCGGCGTTAGCGGGGGGGTTAAAACCCGTCCCGCTAGCGGCTGAATAGCGAAGCAAAAGCAACGGTAAAGTGGCGCTAAAAATAGTGCCGCTTTACCGCTGATGCTGGTGGTGGCTCAAAGATTTGCGTCTGCCCGTGGAATGGGGGAAACTATTTAAACGCAATTACAGGTTACCAGTTTAGAGATGCACAGCAGGTCTGGTGCTAGAATTATCGGTCACACTCTGACATCTGCGACAATAACTCACATGTGTGGTGTGATCACTATTTACAGATGCGTGTGGGAATAACGTATGCATTTGCTTTTAAAGTGGTTGTAAACCCTTACAACACACTTTGACCTACAGGTAAGCCTAGATTAAGGCTTACCTGTAGGTCCAAGAAATATCTCCTAAACCTACACGGTTTAGGAGATATTTGCCGAAAGACAGTCACCACTGTCTACAGCGCATGCGCCGTAGACAGCGTCGCGCCGGCGCACTGAGCGCGGCACCATCAACGGCGAATATGCAGTGCGTGGCGGCTCCCGTGCGCATGCGCAGGAGTGACGTCATCGCGGCTTCGCCAAATGACAGCGGCGAGACCCACCGAGAAGATGGATGAGCCGGACTACAGGGGACAGTGGTGACATCTCTGGCTCCTGTGTCAGGTAAGTGTGATGCATAGTAGTCCATTATGCTTTACCTTTGCAGGGAATGACAGAGGAAGTAAACCCATCAGGGTTTACTTCCTCTTTAAGTATGGAGTGCTTTGCATTTTATTTTATTTTTTATTTTATCAAAAACATTATTTTTTACTTTGGCTGCTTTCCTGGCCTCTAATGGCTAGGTAAAACGAGAGGTGGAACTGGTAGTGTGGACATACTCGTCACTTCTGGGTTCACAGAGGGAGGAATAACATCTGTTCCTCTGTGCTGTGCAGCCATCGCCACTGGCCACATCACTCCCAGGCTCCCCGATCAGGTGGCAGAGCACTGTGCCATTTCTGTCGCCCGCTTCATTCCCCTATCAGCATGAGTCCTTTCTGACAAGTTTTCCTGACACCAAGAGAATAAAGGTGACAGAGGAGGGATCTCCAGCAGATTGACAGCTTCAGCTCTTTTCCTGTGTGCTGTGTGAATCAATCAGCTCTCAGAGTTCTCCTCACTGAGCTCTGCAGAGTGTAACTTCAGCTCTCTGCCCCTTTTATTTGAATTCTCAGACAATGTTCTAAATTCTGCACTTTGAACGGATGCAGAGAAAAGAAGACTGCATATGGACCAATACAAATTTATGTAGGAGAATTTGTTTAATCTCGGTGTATCACCTGAGGATATGCTTTGAAAAAGTATTCACACCCCTTTAAATTTTCCACATTTTGTCATGTCGCAACCAAAAAGGTAATGTATTTTTTTTTTGGAGATTTTATGTGATAGTCCAACACAAAGTGGCACATAATTGTGAAGTGGAAGCAAAATTATAAATGGTTCAACGTTTTGTACAAATATCTGAAAAGGGTGGAGTGCATTTGTCATGATTTTGTAGAGCCACCTTTCGCTGCAATTACAGATGCAAGTCTTTTTGGGGATGTCTCTACCAGCTTTGCACATCTTGAGAGTGACATTTTTGCCCATTCTTGTTAGCAAAGTAGCTCAAGCTCTGTCAGATTGGATGGAGAGCGTCAGCAATTTTAAAGTCTTGCCACAGATTCTCAATTGGATTTAGGTCTGGACTTTGACTGCCCAGTCTGACACGTGAAAATGCTTTGATCTAAAACATTCCATTGTAGCTCTGGCTCTATATTTAGGGTCATTGTCCTGCTGGAAGGTGAACCTCCACCCAGTCTCAATTTCTTTTGCAGACTCTAACAGATTTTCTAATAAGAGTGCCTGTATTTGGCTTCATCCATCTTCCCATCAACTCTGACCAGCTTCCCTGACCCTGCCAAGAAAAGCATCCCCACAACATGATGCTGCCACCACCATGTGTTAGTTTTTTGTCATACATAGTGGTTTGCTTTTATGTAATCTTTATTTTGAAGAGACATTTTTTAGACAAAAAAGTAAACATTTAACAAAACATATAGGTAGAAAAATGTATTGCATGACATGTAGGGTTTTCTACCAGGTGCAAGTGGTCAGCAGGCAGATTACGCAGGGATGTACATTTTATGGAGACCGATCTGGGGGAATTGGTTATCAACATATTAGACCCGCGATATGAATTCAAACAACAATGGGTCACCCCTATCGACCCCGTCTGGTGTCTCTCTGCAGGGTGTGTGAGCCTCCATTCAGAGATAAGATTCAGACCACACTTCTGGCATCAGGCCCGTAAACTCAAAAGAATTATTGTAGAGGAGATAAATCAAATTGGGGGGTAAAAAAAAATTTTTTTTGAGTTAAAATAAAGTCAAATTTAAGGTGACAAAATAACAATACATTTAAAATAAATAAAAAAAATGGGGGGGGGGGGGGAGAATCAACACCTGCTATTGCATTAAGCTGTGGCAATCCTGCTGGCACTCAGCTTCTACATACCATCAGGTTCTCTGTGCCTCGGCCCTCCCCGACCCCATCATAGAAAGGGGGGCCGCTGCCGACGAGGGCCCTGAGGCAGCATAGTTTATCCAGGTGGCCCACATAGCATAGAATTTCTTGTATCTGTCTTTACACTTTGCCATCTACTCCTCATCCGCCATAAAATTGTTGACTAAAGTCATCCATTCTGTACGGGTAGGCACTCTAGGTGTCTTCCAGTGGATTGGGATTAGCCGCTGGGCTGCGTTGAGCAGGTGGGGCAGTACAGATTTGCGGTATTGTCTAAGAGGAGTGGTGGGAAAGTGCAGCAGGGATTCCAACGGGGAATCTGGGAGCTCCAGATCTAGTATTTTAATCTGTGTATGAATGTCCAGCCAGAAGGACCGCAACTTGGGACAGTCCCACCAGATGTGAAGGCATGAGCCTCTGAGGCCACATTCTCTCCAGCATGCATCTGATAGGGAAGGGTATATCTTGGTGAGCTTGGAAGGTACTCTATACCATCTAGAATCTTGTAGCTATTCTCCTCCATTTTCGTATCTACTGTGCTCCAATGTGTAAGCTTGAACAGATGGTCCAGCTGAGGCTCGGTAAAGATGTGCTGAAGGTCTCTCTCCCATTCCTTAATAAACCCTGGCTTCCCTTCAGCATGCAGGGCCTGCAACAGCGGTTTGCTTTTAGTGTTGAAAATATGTTTATTAACATTTTCATATAAAAGACAGTGAACAACATGAGAAGAACAAAATCCATAGACTGTTACAGATTCATATGTACAAGGAGTCAGTCTGGTGGCTATTGCCCATAGCTAGGCTCCTGCGTACTGGCATGGTAGAACCGAGAAGAAAGGCTGTCTTCTGGTATATTAAACGATTCTAGTTAAAAGTTCTGGGTGTTCACAACATAATGTACTTGTAGGTTGTATTGAGTAAAAGGAAAGTCTTAGGTAGAAAAAGGGGGGAAGAAAAGGGAATAAAGGAAGGGGGGTAAGGGAGTTAGTCAAAAGGAAACCTTTAGACATAAGGTAGGGAGGAATGGTGGGAAGGGTTGGAGGGGAGCTGAGGAGCACTAAGAAGTTTTCTGTTGGTTTGACAGCTTATTCATTAAGGTGTCAGAGGTGGAGAAGCGGAGCCAGACAGACCACAGTGTTGTAAATTTTAACATGTCATTATCAAGGGCCAGCATCTCCTCCATCCTCATGGTGTCGTTCATGGTAGAAGCCCATCTTGACAGTGGAGGGGTGAGTTTTGTTTTCCAATATGAGGGTATGAGTTGTCTTGCTGAGGACATGAAAAAGCAGAGTAGGTTTTGTTTTTTGTGATTTTTATTGACCTGGGCAAAATAGAAAAGAGTTCAATCTTTGGGGAGGTCGGTACTTTATTATAAATATAATTGTAGCATTCAAATACCTGAGTCCAGAAAGGGCAGATCCTCTCACAGTCCCACCAGACATGTAGGCAAGTTCTAGCGGAGACATTGCAATGCCAGCAGGTGGCTGGAGAAGACGGATAGATTTTTTGCAGAGTGGCGGGGTCCCTGTAGCACGTTACCAGATCTCCGACGGTACTCCCTGAAGACCTGGAAGCTGGCGGAGAGGTGATCAAAAAAAATTGATTAATCAAGGAATTCATCTTTAATTTCCACAGCCCTGGTATGTAGACATATATGTAAGGCATTGAGCCAGGCACAGGGTCCCTCCTGAGAAACCAGGGTCCCCTGTGAGTTGTGCACAAAAGAATGTGCTGAGGCCATTCAGTGCGTTTGAAGGACCCCAGAGTTGTCGCTCCAACAACCCCCTATGGAAACGCAGGATTGTGGAATAGGGATGTCAATGGACCTGGGTCAGAGGAGAGAATGGTGTGAAGGCCCCTATTGTACCAAAGTTTAAGGGATGCTAGCGTCAATGGTGGTAGGGAGGGTAGGCGAGTATAGTCTTGTTTGTAGCCCCAGAGAAGGGCCCGGAGGTCAACGGGGAAAGGTCTTGTTCTATTGATAACGACGCCTTCTGGAATGGGCAAGGGAACCACTCCAAAACACTTGCCATGTGGGCAGCTCTGTAGTAGATCTCGAAATCAGGAGCAGTTTGCTTTTAGGCCAAAAAATGTTCGTTTACTGTGTCCCTCAAATGGCTTCTTGCAAACAGGACTTCTTATGGCTTTCTTTCAGCAATGGCTTTCTTTTTGCCACTCTTCCATAAAGGCCAGATTTGTGGAGTGCACGACTAACAGTTGTCCTGTGGACAGATTCTCCCACCTGAGTGGTGTATCTGTGCAGCTCCTCCAGAGTTACCACGGGCCTCTTTGCTGCTTCTCTGATTTAATGTTCTGCTTGTCCAGCCTGTCAGTTTACGTGGATGATCATGTCTTGGTAGGTTTGCAGTTGTGCCATACTCTTTCCATTTTTGGATGCATTGAACATTGCTCTGTGAGATGTTCAAAGCGCTGGGATATTTTTTTTTTTAACCTAACCCTACTTTAAAATTCTCCCCAACTTTATCCCTGACCTCCTCTGGTATGTTCCTTGACCTCCATGATGCTGTTTGTTCACTAGGGTTCTCTAACAAACCTCTTAGAGCTTCACAGAACTGCTGTATTTATACTGAGATTAAATTGCATACAGGTGGACTCTATCATTTATTTGATTTCTGAAGGCAATTGTAACACTACACTAGTTGGGGTTATCCGAGTAAAGGAGACTGAATAGAAATGCACACCACACTTTTCAGATATGTGTTTGTAAAACCTTTAGAAAACCATTTGTAATTTTCCTTCCACTTTACAATTATGTGCCACTTTGTGTTGGTCTATTACATAAAATCCCAATAAAAAATACATTTCCGTTTTTGGTTTTACATGACAAAATTTAGAAAATCTCAAGGGGTATGAATATTTTTTTCAAGGCACTGTATATACAGTGGTGTGAAAAAGTGTTTGCCCCCTTCCTCATTTCCTGTTCCTTTGCATGTTTGTCACACTTAAGTGTTTCGGAACATCAAACCAATTTAAACAATAGTCAAGGACAACACAAGTAAACACAAAATGCAATTTGTAAATGAAGGTGTTTATTATTAAAGGTGAAAAAAAATCCAAACCATCATGGCCCTGTGTGAAAAAGTGATTGCCCCCCTTGTTAAAACATACTATAACTGTGGTTGTCCACACCTGAGTTCAATTTCTCTAGCCACACCCAGGCCTGATTATTGCCACACCTGTTCACAATCAAGGCATCACTTAAATAGGAGCTGCTTGACACAGTGAGGTCCACCAGAAGATCCTTAAAAGCTACACATCATGCCGAGACCCAAAGAAATTCAGGAACAATTGAGAAAGATCTCAATTACTTTCTATCAGTCTGGAAAGGGTTATAAAGCCATTTCCAAAGCTTTGGGAATCCGGCAAACCACAGTGAGAGCCATTATCCACGAATGGCGAAGACATGGAACAGTGGTGAACCTTCCCAGGAGTGGCCGGCCGCCCAAAATTACCCCAAGAGCGCAGCGACGACTCATCCAAGAGGTCACAAAAGACCCCACAACAACGTCCAAGGAACTGCAGGCCTCACTTGCCTCAGTTAAGGTCAGCGTTCATGCCTCCACCATCAGAAAAAGACTGGGCAAAAATGGCCTGCATGGCAGAGTTCCAAGGAGAAAACCACTGCTGAGCAAAAAGAACATCAAAGCTCGTCTCAATTTCTCCACAACACATCTTGATGATCCCCAAGACTTTTGGGACAACATTCTGTGGACCGATGAGACAAAAGTGGAACTCTTTGGAAGGTGTGTGTCCAAGTATATCTGGCGTAGAAGGCACACTGCATTTCATAAAAATTAGAGTTACGCTTACCGGTAACGTCTTTTCCAGTAGTCTTTCAGGACAGCCACTATGAGAGATAGACTCCTCCTCTTCCTCTGGAAACACTGCGCCAGCCCATAAATTCTTACTTCCCCTGCCGGACCTCAGTTTATATCGAGAATACCTCCGGCCAGCTGGGGAGACACAAGAACACATTAATAACATATTTATCAAATACCATTATCTTGCTGCGCTCTGGTCTTTTGTAAGACTCCCCCCAATTTTCGGGTGGGAACTAGGGCTGTCCTGAAAGACTACTGGAAAAGACGTTACCGGTAAGCGTAACTCTAATTTTCCCTAATCGTCTTTCAGGACAGCCACTATGAGAGGATAAGCGAGCACTTACCAGTTAGGGTGGGACTACAGCTTGCAAAACCTTTCGCCCAAAGGCTTGCTCACCTGCCGACACCAAATCCACTCTGTAGTGTTTTACGAAAGTGGAATAGCTGGACCATGTTGCTGCTCTGCAAATCTGCTCTGGCGTTGCTCCCGCTCTTTCTGCCTGGGAGGCTGCCATAGCTCTAGTGGAGTGTGCTTTAATACCCACTGGGATTTCTTTCCCTGCAACTAAATAAGCCTGCTCAATGGCTACTCTGAGCCACCTAGCAATAGTGCGCCGGGACGCTTTACAACCTTTTCTGGCCCCGAAAAATAAAACAAATAAGGAATCTGACCTTCTGAATGCCTTGGTCAGTTCCAGATAGTGTAGGATACATCTCCTAACATCTAAATAATGAAACTTTAGTTCCTACTCACCGGAGGGATTGGGACAAAAAGAGGGCAAAACAATTTCCTGGCTTCTATGAAAGCTGGATGCCACCTTCGGCAAAAAGGCTGGATCGGTCTTTAAAACTATCCGATCCGGAAAGATAACACAAAAGGGAGCCCTGACTGATAAGGCCTCCATCTCACTGACACTCCTGGCAGTTGTTACTGCTACCACACTGTCTTCAGAGTAAGCTCTCTCAGAAGACACTCCTTTAAAGGCTCAAAGGGGGGTCCAGTTAAGCTCTGCAAAACTAAAGATAAATCCCATCTGGGAAAGGACAGACCCTGGACCGGTCTCTGTCTGGACAGGGACCTAAAGAACCTGACTACCCATGGGTTGGCAGCCAAATGATCCTCCAAATAAACACTGAGGGCTGATACTTGACCCCTAAGGGTACTAATGGATAAGCCCTTATCTGCCCCGCATTGTAAAAATTCCAACACTGAGGAGGAGCTTCGTACTGGGAAAAAGCTCTCTGCGCACCACTTGTTGAAACGTAACCAGACCCTTTCATAGATCTGGCGAGTTTCCTTCTTCCTACTGTCCAGGAGGGTAGAAACTAGTCTCTCTGAGAATCCTTTAGATTTTAATAAACCCTCCTCAGTAGCCAGGCCGCTAACTTCCACTGGCGTACCTGTGGGCATAGGACTGGCCCCTGAGAGAGGAGATCCTCCCGAGGGGGCAAGAGCAGGGGAGGTGTTGTGGTATGACCTTAAAAAGGCCGTTCATGCTCGAAAACCCTCTAATGTAACTGAATTAGGACAATTCTGAAAAGATGAGTGGGCCAAAATTCCTCCAGGACGCTGTAAAAGCCTCATTGCACGTTATCGCAAACGCTTGGTTGCAGTTGTTGCTGCTAAGGGTGGCCCAATCAGTTATTAGGTTTAGGGGGCAATCACTTTTTCACACAGGGCCATGATGGTTTGGATTTTTTTTCACCTTTAATAATAAACACCTTCATTTACAAATTGCATTTTGTGTTTACTTGTGTTATCCTTGACTATTGTTTAAATTGGTTTGATGTTCCGAAACACTTAAGTGTGACAAACATGCAAAGGAACAGGAAATGAGGAAGGGGGCAAACACTTTTTCACACCACTGTATGTAAGGGTTTACAACCACTTAAGGGCTTGCTCCATGCACATATAATGCGGCAGGGCGGCCCTTAAGTGCAAAATCGCATATCTGGACGTGATTTCTTCCATCGGCTCTGGGGCATGCGACACCGAAACCTCGCTCCCACTATGATTGGACACAGCAGGAGCTAATCGGCAGGTCTGGCGGCCACAATGCCTGCCAGTGACCTAAGATCGTTCGGGGGGGGGGGGGGAAATGACAGAACAGTGGTCTGCCTATGTAAAGAAGGCAGACCGTTGTTCTGTCAGACAGTAAGACCCCTTTCACACTGGGCTGTTTTTTCAAGCGCTTTAGCGTTAAAAAAGCACCTGAAAGAAGCCTTGTCTGAAATCCCAATGTGAAAGCTTTAAGAGCCCTTTCACACTGCCATCGCCCGAAAAACACTCGTAAAGCGCCGCTTAAACTAGCGGCGCTTTACCAGCATTTTTTGAGGGCTAGTGGGGCACTTTTAACCCCTGCAAGTGGCCAAATAAAGGGTTAAAAGTGCCAACAAAGCGCCGCTACCAAAAGCGCTTTTCAGGCGTTTTGCAGGCGCTTCCCATTGATTTCGATGGGAAGGGGCGCTTTAGGAGCGGTGTATCCACCGCTCCAAAAGCACTGCAAAGAAGCTGCTTGCAGGACTTTTTGACGCCCTGCCAGCGCAGCGCCTCAGTGTGAAAGCCCTCGGGCTTTCACATTAGGATTGCAGTTACGGCTTCTTTCAGGCGCTTTACAGGCCCCTTTTTTTTAAGCTAAAGCCCCTGAAAAACTCCCCAGTGTGAAAGGGATCTCAGTGTGAAAGCACTTGGGCTTTCACATTGGGATTGCAGATGAGGCTTCTTTCAAGCACTTTACATTTTTTTTTTTTTTTTTTTTTTAATAGCGCTAAAGCTCCTGAAAAACGCCCCAGTGTGAAAGGGGTCTAAGAGATCTGTGATTCCTGCTAATCAGAAACAGATGTCTCTTCCTCCAGTTAGGCCATCCCCCACACAGTAAGAAAGCACACCCAGGGAACACAGTTAAGGCCCCTTTCACACATGCGGACATTATGTCCGTATTTCATCCATCCGTTTGCGGATGAAATACGGACATACATGCATCCCTATGGGATAGCGGGTATCTGCGGATGAACATCCGCAGACACCCGCTATTGTCCGCCTCTGCTACTGTCCGATTCTGCAGACGGAGGAAAATCCTATTTTTCTATCCATCTGCAGAGCGGATCGGATGAACATGGACAGACGGTCCATGCTCATCCGATCCCCATAGAGGAGAGCGGAGAGCTGACAGGGCGGTCCCTGCGCAGTGTGCGGAGACCGCCCTGTCTGCCGCCGGCTCAGCGGGGACAACGGAGCTAAGGGGCCTTAATTCTGAACAATGTTTTTTTTTTTTTTTTTTCTTTTTTTTTTTTCATAAATCGGATATTTTGTGTGCTTTTTGTGATCTGATGCCACCATTGATTTAAAAATTCGACCAACCAAGCTCTGTTTCCACTCGTGTTGCTACAGAAAAATTGTGGCCAGGAATCTTTATTTTTTTTTTATTTTATTTTTTTTTTTTCAGGATCATGCACATTTCTCTTTTGACTATTTCCCACCCAGTTCTATCATTGATTAGAAATGTTTTAATTTTTCAAAACATTTTTCAACAAACATGCCTGATCACTCATTCGATGGTCGCACGAAAATTGGTAATTACTGTGGTCCATTTAATGGTGCGAAAGTCGAACAAAAGTTGGTTACAGTTTTCAAAAGAAAATTATTTCAGAATTTGACCCACGTATGGCTAGCTTTAATTAAAATGTCAAATACAGGGGGGCGTGGCCTGACCTTGCATGGCGTAGGACGTGTTTCT
Source organism: Lithobates pipiens (assembly GCF_037356315.1). Classification (NCBI taxonomy): domain Eukaryota; kingdom Metazoa; phylum Chordata; class Amphibia; order Anura; family Ranidae; genus Lithobates; species Lithobates pipiens. Next base: position 392,721,563 of record NW_027507748.1, on the reverse strand, counting down.
CCGGGGCTCCGCTGAGTAATCCTGTCTCCCACAATAATCCTGCGACACCACAGCGCAAATAATCACCCACACGGACCTGGAAGGCTTCCCCTATCTCCGGCGACCATGTCTCCCTCGAAATCCCAGCGATCGGCAGCAGTGAGGCTGGCACAGTACCGCCGACATGTAAGTGAGGAGGGGAAGGAAAATGGCGCAGAGGAGACGGGAGGACAGCGTGAGGCGGGAGACACAGATGGGCTCCTTGAGGCTATTACACTATGCCGCACATCCCTTGCATCACAAATTGAGGAAGTGCAAATGGACATCTCCTTAATGCGGCAAGACTTTCAGAAACTGCGTGAACGGGTCAGGGATACTGAGGCCTGTATTAGCAGTATGGAAGCCGCTTTCCCGCCGTTACAAAATGGCTCTGACCACATGCAGAAGCAAATAGACCTGATGCTTGCTAAACAGGACGAAATGGAAAATCACATACGCAGATGCAACATTCGATTGATTGGTCTTCCAGAAGGAGCGGAAGGTAAAGACCCAACAACTTTTCTGGAACAATTGCTGATTAACACATATGGCCGAGAATCTTTCTCCCCCATGCTGGCGGTGGAGTGCGCGCACCGTATGCCTGCCAGGCCTCCACCGCAGGGAGCACCTCCAAGCACCTTTATTGCAAAGCTCTTGAATTATAAAGATAGAGATGCTGCCCTGTGTATGGCCAGGGAAAAGGGTAACATACCTGTCGGCAATACTAAAGTGGCAATCTTTCCTGATTTCTCTGCGGAAATCCAGAAACGCAGACAGAGCTTCATGGAGGCGAAAAGATTACTGCATGCGCAACAAGTGAAATATTCCATGCTATTCCCAGCGCGTCTCAAAGTGGAGGCTGGAGACCGGGCACTCTTCTTTGAACAACCCAGGGAGGTCATAGCATGGCTGGAGCGCAGAGCGACTCAGGATAGAGCTGTCTGAGAAACCGCTGGATGGGTGAGCTAAGCTCTTTACTTTTTTCCCTTGGAGTCATGGAGCCATAGTATGTTACCCGATTTACTTATCCTGCTCCAACATCACCAGTATGCTGGCTCCGATGCGTTCCGGGACTGGGCACCTCTTTAGCGACCAGGCTTCCTGAGCCCTTTATACTTTGAGGTCTTCTGGTCCTAGACAGAAGCCTTCCACCCCCAAGACAAAGGAAGGAAGAATTCTCATGCCTGCTGGTGGCGTCAATGTTTATGGAAGTTTTTTTTCCTTTTTTTGATGTCCCCACTGAGGGACTTTTTCTATATACATACCTGTTAATTTTTTTTTTTTTTTTTTTTTTTTTTTTCCCGGAGCAAGGGGAAATATGTTAGTCCTACTGACCAACTGCATAGTGCAGCGAAAAACTGCTCTATTGTCTGTTGGGACCTCTTATTGCGATGATGTGGTTGACCACTGGGACTGGACCTTAGGTTATTTTGGGTTTTTATGCAGAAGATTACTATAAATGTGTTAGAGAACATAATTGGAATATGTGTTGCTTTTACCGAATGTATAATACATATACAGTTACTAGCTGTGCTGTACTGAGAACTATTGTCTGTGGGTGCGATCTCAGGGGAGCTGTTATGTGGAACACTGGATGTATTCATTACTGTATATGACTTTGTATAGCATCTGTACGATTTCTTACCTGGAACGTGAGGGGCCTGCATGATAAAATTAAGCGCACGGCAGCCTTCACGTTCCTTAAACAGAGGGCGGAGGTGATGGCGTTGGTTGAGACACACGTGGAAGGTGGACTGCAGATGGCCCTTAAACGCCCTTGGATTGGCTGGGCGTTTCATTCCACCTACACGTCCCACTCGAGAGGGGTTTCGGTGCTTATAGCTAAGTCTGTCCAATTTGAACTCTGCGAGGTGCTTACTGACCGGCAGGTATGTTTTAGTACATGCTAAGCTGTATGGGGAACCCTACCTAATTATGGACTTTTATATCCCCCCCCCTCCATTCACTATGTCATTAATTGTTGAGGGACTGACCTTTATGACCAGGCACCCCGCGATTCCCGTAATATGGCTGGGGGATTTCAACGCTATGCTTAATTCTACACTAGATAGGCTCAAACCCCCCGAGTTGACGGCAGGGCAAGCGGGAACCACTAGGCTCTCCAAGCTCCTAGCCACCATTCATCTGGTAGACACTTGGAGACACAAATTCCCTCATACGAGAGAATACTCATGTTTCTTACCCACCCATGGTTCCCTATCGCGCATTGACTTTATATTAATCTCTCAACCACTTACTTCCAGGCTCATGGAGGTAATGTTTTGCCCCAGACTACTTTCGGACCACAGCCAATACATAATAGTGCTTGGAGTACCCCTAAATAGGCCCCCACGGACGTGGCGGTTAAATACGTTCTGGTTGTCACTGTTGCCAGAGGATGACACCATAGAAGCAGAATGGATACGGTTCTTTGGGGACAATGACCACACAGCATCAGTTCCGGCTGTGTGGGAAACTTTTTTAAACTGCATGCTCGTTCGGTACTGACTACCCACATTAATAGATTTAAGGCTGACTCAGCAAATACCTTTAACAAGGCTGTCTCGGAATTAAGCTCTATAGAACACACATACATAACAGATCCATCTCCGGCGAACACGGACGCACTCAGACTACAGTCGAGGGTAGTTTCCCAACTACAGCATGAAAAGGCTTGGCAGAAACTTCTTTATCAAACAAACATTTTGAAACCGGAGAAAGAGCTGGAAAGCTACTCGCGTATTTAGTGCATAAGGAAGATGGACCCCCGATTTATTTCTCTGCGTGGACAGGGAGATACGGTGATCACAGATCCTTCTGAGGTAACATCTAGATTTCGAGACTTCTTCACGGACTTGTACACCACTACGGTATCTGACGACACTACCCCGATGGACAGATTCCTAGCGCAAGTTTTCCTCCCCCAAGTAACTGAGGATCAGGTGAAGGCTCTTGAGGCCCCTCTAACTACTGATGAAATAGTATGTGCCATTGCGGAATTTGCAAGATCCAAGTCCCCGGGGTCAGATGGCCTTCCCATTGAATTTTATTCCGGTTACCAAGAAATACTGGCGCCAAAGCTTCTCGCCCTCTACAAATGTCTTTTTGATACCCTGACACTACCGCCCTCTGAGGGAAGCAACGATCATTTTAATACCCAAACCAGGCAAGGACCCAGGTTTCCCAGAATCCTACCTCCCAATCTCCCTATTGCAGGTAGATATTAAGATTTTAGCCAAGGTACTTGCTGCTCGATTGAACGGCGTGATACTTACCCTGATTCAGGCTGATCAAGCAGGATTCATGCCGGGTCGTAATAGATCGTTCAATTTACGCAAGCTATATATTAATTTACAAGCTACACACGAAGTGGGTGAGCGGGTGGTGGTGTCGCTCGACACAGCCAAGGCATTCGACTCAGTGGAGTGGGGGTACCTTTTGGAGGTGCCTGGAGGGCTATGGCTTTGGACCTAATTTTATTAGGTGGGTGAAGCTGCTGTACCAACACCCCACAGCCAAGGTGGTGGCGAATGGATGGTCCTCCCAGGCGTTTGGCCTCAGTAGAGGTACCAGGCAGGGGTGCCCACTATCCCCACTACTTTATGCTTTGGCTGCAGAACCCTTGGCGGTGTCGATCCGTGCAGACCCTGAGATCAGGGGGCTGACTGTAGGTCATCTGACTGAAAAAATCAGTCTATACGCAGATCACACGCTGCTATACCTAGCGGACTCTGGCCCTTCCCTCGCAAAAGCCTTACGCAGGATCGAGTGGTTTGGTAGCTTTTCCGGTCTTCGAATAAATTGGGGGAAGTCCCAAATCTTACCCATTGACAGTTTTCCACCGTCGGACTCTCAAGCCAGTCTACCCCTCCAGCGGGTTGGAACTATTAAGTATCTGGGTGTACATGTCTCTAGGAATCCAGCAGATTATATAGCATTGAATATAGAACCATTCTCCCTAGTTCGCACTAAAATTCAAGCCTGGTCCCGTCTCCCCCTTGGGGTTTGGGGGCGCATTAATTTGATTAAAATAGTCTCATTACCTAAAATACTATATATGTTGTGGCACACCCTGGTCTATTTACCGCTAAAATATTTTAAATCCCTTGAAAGTCTTCTTAGGCCCTTTGTATGGGGGACTAATAGGCACAAGCTTGCATGGCTGGCTCTGAAAAGCCCGACAGATATGGGTGGTATGGCCCTTCCCAATCTAAATCACTATTATGTTGCCTCACAATTGTCCCAACTCTTTCCTGTGGACAAGACTGATAAACTACGCTTTCTTACCCTTCTCTGCCCCTCTTGGGCGCAAATTGCTGACGATCCGATAGCTGCTATATCGATAGGAGTCGGAGGCTCGACACTAGGACCAAGTAAACACTCAACGCTAGTTCCCATATTCTTCTGTAGTGAAAAAGCATGAACTAACTTAAATGTACTGTTACCAAATGACTATACGCCACTTTGGCATAACAAACAATTACCAGAACTGCAAAAAAATCCAGAGTGTTCTGCTATGGGTCTCAAGGGGAATATACTACATGCATCTCCTGATTCGTGGTGGAACTGTAAAAACGTTCCAAACACTGCAGGAGGAATTTGGTGTTCCCGACAATATGCTATTCCAGTACCTTCAGGTTAGGCATGCACTTAGGGCAGTTTCCGCAGTCACTGCCACAGCCTGCTCCCAACCCTATTATTGCAATAGTGAAGGATACAGACTCCAAAAAGCTTATTTCATGCTTCTATGGTATGCTCACGGCTCCTGTCTTGGCGAGGCTGGCCTATGCTTTAAAGTCTCGTTGGGAGGGCGATGTAGGAGAGCTGACAGATGAGGAATGGGAGGAGGCTCTGGAAACATGCTAGATGGTGTCCCCCAGACTCCAAGATAGGCTATCTCAAATGTACATAATTCATAGGGCGTACCTTACACCCCTCAGGACCGCCAAGTATAATACAAACCAATCTGTGTTATGCCCTGTATGTACCCTTGAGACGGGGACTTTTTTCCACCTTATCTGGTCTTTCCCTAAACTTCAGGAACTTTGGAAACCGTGTCCTTTCTGCATGACGTCATGGGCTCACCCCTAGCCCTTGACCCCAAACCCTGTCTTCTAGGTATATTTCCCGAAGTACTGGATAAATTGACCAAAACTTTCTTACAAGAAACCTTGTTTTCTGCTAGAAAAATGATAGCTAGACAGTGGATGAGATCCCTTCCACCCAAGGTAGCTGATTGGAAACGGGAAGTTAATCTAACACTCCCATATAAAAAATTCATATATAAAAATAGGGGATGCCCAGCTAAATACAATAAAATCTGGGATAGGTGGTTGCAAGAGGCTGGCACATGTAATTAGGTACTTTGGAGTAATGTTGAAATGGATGAAATGTCTATGATGTTGCATTACTCGGCTATGATACCTATTGTCTATTGCGATGACGAAATATTCCTTTATGTACTGTTATGACTATGGTGAAGCACTTCTTGAATGTTCGGTGCTTTCTACTATGATTGTAATCTCTGCAATAATGTTCAATAAAAAAAAGTCAAATAAAATACAATTTATAGATTCCATTTTGTTTTTTTCGCCAAGAGCATCCTAAATTTTTGGTTTCAGCCAAAATTTATTTTGGTGCACCGCTAATAAAAATGAATGGGGCTGTGGCACACATGTACAATAAGAAGCAGCCATTTTTGGGAGCAAAATTCTGCGGCCTGAAATATGGTCACACACACACACTGAGGATCGCTGCATTAGGCCTGAAGAGAAAAATAACACCAGGTGGCCAGCATTTGCTCACATACGTTTTCTCACAACTAGCATAATTAGCTGAAACTGTTTAAAGTGGCCTATCATAACACGTTTTGTGTTGGTATTAACCTCTTCAGCCCCAGAAGGTTTTACCCCCATAATGACAAGCCATTTTTTGCGATATGGCAATGTGTTAGTTTTGACAATTGTGACGCTGTACCCAAATAAAATTGTGTTTTTGTTTTTTTGGGGGGGTTTTTTTGGTTTATTTTCACCTCACAAATGGTTTTCTCTTGCCGGTATTTGGTCACCTCTGGGGTTTTTTATTTTTTGCACTATAAACAAAAATAAATCATTTAAAAATGTTTTTTACTTTCTGCTAGAATCCTCATAAATTTAGCCAATGTGTATTCTGCTACATATTTTTGGTAAAAATGTTTTATAGCGTCTACAAAATGGGGGAATTATTATTATTATTATTATTATTATTATTATAATAATAATAATAATATGTTATTTTTAACAAAAAATAAATAAAATATATTTACCTGCTCTCTGCAATGGCTTTGCACAGAGCAGCCCAGATCCTTCTCTTCTCGGGTCCCTCTTTGGCACTCCTGTCCCTTCCCTCCTGTCGAGCAACAGGAAGCAACTTACTATGAGGACAGCTGAGCCACAGCTCTGTGTCCATTCAGACACTGAGCAGCAGCCTGGCCCCGCCCCCTTTCTCTCCTCATTGTCTGACTTTGAGCACAGCAGGTGACACTCCTGCAATGTTTCTGAGTCGAGATGGGGCTGCTGCACACAGAAGGCTTTTTATCCTAATGCATAAACGAGCAAGTCCATGCTAACACTAAAATCCCTACATCTACAGACATCCACGATCTAACACTAACCTACCTAGCCCTCTAAAGAAGAAATTAGTATACATACTTTTTTTTAAGCCGATCTCGTCTGGTCTCCAGCGGCAGAATTATTGAGGTTATGGGCTTTCAGTGGTTATATCTACATGATGCCTGAGGCCACAGACATCATTCAGATATTGCCGTTTTCAGCCGGCGATTCCCTGCACCATAAGAACGATCATAGCGGCTGTTCCGCCGCTTGATCGTTCTTACGGGCGGCAGGAGGGGACGCCCTCCGGTGCTTCTACCGACTCACCGTTTCCATCGGTGAGTTGGTCACAGGATCCGCCGGCCTCAGCAAGTTACCATAGAGATTTCCGGCGGACTAGATCGTCCCCGGAGTCTCTATAATCGTTCGGAGGCCATGCGCGATGTTATGACGTCACGTCCGGCCTCTGTATTCAAATTAACGGCGCTGATCTGGCTAGGAAGCCAAGATCTTTTTTATTTTTATTTTTTTTATTCTTCCCAGCCTAGAGGTGAGATATGGGGTCTTATTGACCCCATATCTCACTGTAAATATGTCCGATCATGCCATATTACTATTACAAGGGATGTTTACATTCCTTGTAATAGGAATAAAAGTCATGAATTATTATTTTTTTTTTTTTAGTGTGAAACTAAAAGTATAAAATTAACAATAAAAAAAAAAAAAAAAAATTTCAAGCGCCCCTGTCCCCGTGAGCTTGCATACAGAAGTGAACGCATACATAAGTCCTGCCCACATATGAAAACTGTGTTCAAACCACACATGTGAGGTATCGCTGCGAACGTTGGAGCAAGAGCAATAATTCTAGCCCTAGACCTCCTCTGTAACCTAAAATATGTAACCAGTAAAAAAAAAATTGAAAGCGTCGCCTATGGGGATTTTTAAATACCAAAGTTTGGCGCCATTCCATGAGCTCGTGCAATTTTGAAGCGTGACATGTTTGGTATCTATTTACTCGGCGTATCCTCCTCTTTCACATTATGCAAAAAAATTGGGCTAACTTTACAGTTTTTTTATTTATTTTTTTAAGCATGAAACCGTTTTTTTTTCTGAAAAAAACGTGTTCGAAAAATTGCTGCGCAAATACCGTGTGAGATAAAAAGTTGCAACGAGCGCCATTGTATTCTCTAGGGTCTTTGCTAAAAAAACATATATAATGTTTGGGGGTTCTATGTAATTTTCTAGCAAAAAAATTATGATTTTTACATGTAGGAGAGAAATGTCAGAATTGGCCTGGGCGCGAAGTGGTTAAGGGTAAACTTGGGGAAACTTTTAGTGATATCCTCAATATGCTCACCCAACTGACTGGAATTAAAATTTCTATTTGCGTAGAGCCAGTTACAAATCAACAAGGTTATATGCTGAGTCACTATAGCAATGTGGGGTGTGTATGTTATTAGATAATGTGTCTTTTATAGCATGACACCGGGAGACCTCTTCGAAGCACAGCATGGAGTTTATAGTAGGTCACATAACCTGATTCCTGAACACGGGGTGATTTTCGTTCTCTTCTATAAAATGACCAGGGGAGGTGAGCTTTAGGGAAAATGAAACCACAAGATTGTGTCTACATGTATGTCCCTCCTCTTCAGCTGTAGACACGTCATGAGGTTGGAGAAGTCCCTGATGAGTCTTGTGGTGTAGGACAACAGGTGTGTAGTAGAAGGATTAAACCAAGAGATAAGGAGCAGGTAGAACAGGAACTACAAAGGTTAGTGAAAGCTTCGTTCACTGTATACCTGCTGTGTTTTTTATGGCTCTCCTGATTATCGTCAAGTACAGTATAGGGTCATTATCACCCTTTTCTTCCTCCTTTTTTTTTATTTTTATTTTTTTTGTACCAGGTAGTGTATCCGTTAATCATTGCTCACTAGCTTTAAACTACTTTATTGTTCCTGTGAGTGGGTCGTATACTTAACATTTATCCTCCTCGTCTCATTGTCATTAGTGTGCTGTGTTCATTTTATGTATACTGTTGTTTTTATATGCCATGATTGTGCATTGCTAAAGACACGCACACACACACACACACACACACACACACTTTTTTTATTTTTTTTTATTTACCCCAGCGGAATGCACAGCTGCTGTTGTGTACTTGGTGGAACATTGCCACTGTGCCAATTCCAGCATATTGCCCTGTCTTTGTTTTTTGTTTTCATTTTTTTTTTTTTTTTGTGTGTTTAACCTTCTTGAAATGTCACAAGTGCCATTTATTTTTCTATTCACCAGTGGTGTTGCGATGCAGTAGTTTTGTTTTTTGTTCCGCATGCTACGATACAAAGTGCAGTACACAATGCTGTGGTGTGGGCTGAATTTATAGCCAATGTAAATTTGCCTGGTCTTTGTATAAGATTGCTTTTCAGAGGCATTTGACAGGTGGGTCAGAAGCAGCAAGTCTCCTCACCGCCTGTGTTGACCATTAACCATGCTGTCCGTTTTTAGTCCGCTCCCTCCATAGGAATCGGCAGCGCTCTAACACGCCCCTCCCCGCTCAGTGAGCAGAGACTGACCTGTCATCTGCTAGCTCAGTGGAGATCAACGGAGAGATCTCCTGCTGAGCTGGTGGGACTTAACTGAGCGGATCCCTCCCCCCCCCCAGCCCCTCTAAGACTTACCTGAGGCCCCTCTCTGTCCAGCAATGTCCACGAGTGTCTCAGCTGTCTGAGATTCTCCCTCCTGATTGGCTGAGACACAGCATTGGCTGCCACTGCTTTCAGTCAGCTAGCCAATCAGGAGAGAGAAGGGCCCGGTCGGGGCTCCATGTCTGAATGGACACAGGGAGCTGTGACTCGACTCGGGTGCCCCATAGCAAACTGCACTGACAAGGGAGGGGTTAGGAGCACTCAAAAGGGACCCGAGAAGAGGAGGATCTGGGGTCCTCTGTGCAAATCCACCAACAGAGCAGATGAGTATGACCAGTTTGTAAAGTGTGTTTGTTTTTTTTGTTTTTTTGTTTTTTTTTTTATATAAAACAAAACCATCACTTTAACCACATCAATACTGGGCACGTTTACCCCCTTCCTGCCCAGGCCAATTTCCAGATCTCAGCGCTGTCGCACTGTTATGCAACACTATACCCAAATAACATTTTAATTTTTTTTTGGCTAAATAAAGGGGAAAATAAAAATGGGGGTTAAACATGTTAAACATGCCTATTTTAAACATCTCATTCTGATTTTGTGTAAAGAATGACCAAACATTGCTTTTTTAAATCACAGTAAAATGTGCTTCATTGTATACAGTAATGCTCATGAAATAACCTGGAAGTTCCACCCCAGTGTTGTCATAGAAGTCATTTGTTGTTTGTTTCTAACATACCTAAGCTATCGTGCTGCAACCATTCGCACCTTACACAGGTGATAGACTTGTAGAAGATGATAAAGCAGGTTACTCTGCCATCAGACAGTTAGAGAAGAACGGGACACAAAAAAAAAAAACCCACACTCCTATATGGCTGTAGCGGTCTCCCGCTAGCTCTTAGCCTGAGAACTGAGCGACCGCATGACCGCTACTAATGTGAGACATTTTTACTACAAAGCTACATGTTTCTGATATTTATTTAACTTTGTTAATAAGTGATACACAATTGGTGATTAGTGGCTTTGTACACTTGTAGATTTATTTAAGGAATGTGGGGTTTAAAGGCAGTGCAGGAATCTATACATTTTTAATGTGACTGCTGATCACTGGTGTGTTGGGAGCGGGGGGCGAGAGAGTGGTTGGCTCAGGGTCTCAGCCGCTGATCAAGAAGCTGGGTGAATCCTGAAATTGTTGGCATACATCAGGAGAGGGGATGTGAGCTGTTGGCTCAGGCTTTCAGCTGCTGATCAGCCCAAATTTATTGTTGGCATACATCAGGAGAGGGACTGGGAATGGCTGGCTTAGGCTTTTAGCTGCATGTTGAATGGCTGAGATTGCTGCCAATCAGGGATCTGGGTGGATCCCGACATTGTTAGGATGGATACATCCAGAGACTGGAACAGCTCTGGGACGTCAGCAGATATATATAATCTCCTCAGTGTGCAGTGGTCTCATATGTCCTATAGTGATCACATATGGCAAGAGAAGCAGGTATTCGCACACCCAGAAAGGTGGAATTCCTGCAGCCACCTTGAAACACTGAAATGGCAGTGTTTCAAGACACGGGCAGCTGGAAAGTATCTTGCCACCTTTTACTGGGCTGTTTTGACTCTGAGATATGGTCACTTTAAGCCTTTTTTTTGTTTAGTTTTTTTTCTATGGTTATTGGAGAAAGTATGTTTGGAAATCAGTCAGTTTTCTAGAATTAGTTATAACTATGATGCGTGTTTTTTTATTTATTATTTTTTTTTCTGCAGGTGTGATTATGTGGGCTGCATGCTGTAACTGGTTGTGTGTAGATACTGGTCCTGAAGAGATCCCACACAGTGGGAGAGCATCGGACCGCTCCCATCACAACATCAGAACCTCTCCTCCGGTTACAGAGGTCACCTGCAGAGCTTGTGGTACTAGTCTTCAATCCACTACAAGGAAGGTAAATACTAAAACACTTTAACCACCTCAATACAGTGCACTTACACCCCCTTCCTGACCAGACCAATTTGCAGCTTTCAGCGCTCACAGTTTGAATGACAATTACTAAGTCATCCAACACTGTGCCCATATGAAACTTGCGTCCTTTTTTCCACACAAATAGAGCTTTCTTTTAGTGGTATTTAATCACTAGTGGGTTTTTTTTTTTTTTGTGCTATAAATAAAATAAAACGTAAATTTGGTGGAAAAAAAATGCCTTTTTTTTTTTTTCTGTCATAAATTTTTGCTAATTAGTAATTTTTCTTAATACTTTTTGGCCAAAATTTATACGGCTACATATCTTTGGTAAAAATAACCCACATTAGTGTATATTATTTGGTCTTTGTGAAAGTTATAGTCTACAAACTATGGTGCCAATCGCTGAAAATTGATCACAACTGATCAGGCCTTCAGTACATCAGGTGTATCTCATTTCTTGAGACACTAAGGGTCCTTTCACACGGGGCGGATCAGTAATGATCTGCCCCGTGATGATCCACTCGCTCAGCGGGGATCGCTCCGTTGTCCCCGCTGAGCCAGCAGCGGACAGGGCGGTCTCCACACACTGTGCAAGGACCGCCCTATCAGCTCTCCATTCTCCACTATGGGGATCGGATGAGCACGGCCCGTCTGTCCGTGTTCATCCGATTCACTCTGCAGACGGATAGAAAAATAGGATTTTCCTCCGTTTGCAGAATTGGACAGTAGCAGAGGCGGACAATAGCGGGTGTTTGTGGATGTTCATCCGCAGACACCGGCTATCCCATAGGGATGCATGCATGTCCGTATTTCATCCGCAAACGGATGGATTAAATACGGACATACTGTCCGCATGTGTAAAAGGGGCCTAACAAGTCAGGAAAGTACAAATACCCCCCAAATGACCCCTTTTTACAAAGTAGACATTCCAAGGTATTAAGTAAGTAGCATGGTGTGTTTTTTTAAGTTGTCATTTTTTTTTTTCCCCACAATTCTTTACAAAATTGTCATATCAGGTTATTTCTCACACACAGCATATGCATACAACAAATTACACCCCAAAATATATTCTGCTACTCTTCCCGAGTACAGCGATACCACATGTGTGAGACTTTTACACAGCCTGGCCACATACAGAGCACCAACATTGATGTAGTACCTTCAGACGTTCTACGAGCAAAAATGACGCATCTCATTTCTCAACCAACTATTATACTTTTGAAGGCCCTGGAGTGCCAGGACAATGGAATTTCCCATAAAATGACCCCATTTTGGAAAGCAAACACCCCAACGTATAATCTGTGAGGCATAATGAGTCTTTTGAACGGTTCATTTTTTTCCCCAGAAGTTTTTGGAATATGTGGAAAAAAATGAGAAGGCATTTATTTTATTTTATTTATTTATTTTTTTACACAAAGTTGTTAATTTATAAGATATTTCTAACACATAGCATGTATATAGCAAAAATTACACCCCAAAACACATTTTGCTTCTCCTCCCGAGTATGGCGATACCACATGTGTAGGACTTTTACACAGCCTGGCCACATAGAGAGGCCGAACATTGAAGTAGTACGTTCAGGCGTTCTAGGAGCATAAATTACACATCTCATTTCATTCCAACCCATCACACTTTTGAAGGTCCTGGACCACCAGGACAGTGAAATTACCCACAAAATGACCCCATTTTGGAAAGCAAACACCCCAACGTATATTCTATGAGGCATGGGCTGGAAATAGGTAGTCGGGTACTCTGATGGGCTGGAGATAGGTACTCGGGTACTCTGATGGGCTGGAGATAGGTACTCGGGTACTCTGAGGGCCTGGTGACAGGTACTATGAGGGGTGGTGACAGGTCCTCTTTATTGAGGGGGGGCGGCAATCAGTGTGATTGGTGTACACTGTAGGCGGTAACGAGATGTTACCGTAATCTCCTCCTCACACACGATCGGTGTGAGGAGGAGAACCCGGTAACATCTCGTTACCGCGGTTTGTTTACATTTTAGTGATCGGCTGTGAAAGGATCACAGCCGATCACGTGGGTTAACAGCTGGCCAATGGCTGTTTACCAGCGTCGATGACTAGCAGTGTTCCCGGGAAACACGCCGCCACTGACGCGCAGAGCGCATGCGCCGTGCACAGTGGGGGTGTGACCATCTGTGATCGGCCGTGA